>NW_011499915.1:550618-632273 GCF_000495115.2 Populus euphratica
TTTTAGCGAGTTGTTTCTAGCGAGTTGTTTCAAGTTCTGAGGTGTTTGCAATTATATTTGTGGTTGGATTATATATTTTTGAGTTTTTCTTTAGTTTTAAATTATTTTTTTATATGTTTTTGGATTGTTTTAATATTAAAAATAAATTTAAAAGAAAAACAAAAATATTTTAATATATTTTTAATAAAAAATAATATTTACTATGCTACATGACACTTCTGGCTTGGCTTGGGTGTGAATGATGTTTTGACCGAATGGATAAAAGATGGATACCATTTCAATGCATGTAAAGTTGTGCCAATTTGCTGATTATGCATTGCTTAGGACAACCAATTTTCATGTGTTCCTATTAGAAGGACCTGGATTCGAGTCTCTCTTATTAAAAAAATTAAGCTGTTTGGTGCCATTTTCATTTTCACCTTTGTTTCAAGAAACATAAAATAATCAACAAGTTAATTATTTTTTCTCAAATATAAGCGAAGTAATCTTCAAAAATTCAGCAGAGTAATAAGGGTTTGCCTAACTTAATTAGACATTATTTGTTTTTATATTTTAAAAATATTTGATTTTTTTATTTTTAAATTATTTTAATATCCTAATATTAAAAATATTTTTTTAAAAATAACCAAAACTGTACTTTCCCTCTCTTATGTAGAGTGCATATGCAAAGAGCCCCACAAAACAACAGAACATCAAACCAAACAAGTATTGCTCAATGCTCAGGCCTCGTGGCAGATCCAATGGTTGAGATTACCATTTTTGAGGGTCGAATTAGTTTGATGAAGGGTTGGAATATATGGAGCCCATAAGACTAAGCAATCCAAACTATTTCTTTCGGTGCGTTTGCTTCTTCCAAAATGATTTTAAAAAAATTATTTTTTAAATTTTTTTAAATTTATTTATTATTAAAAAAAGTTGTTTAACAAAAAATACTTTTTTATCAAAGAAAAATTAAACTTAATTTTTAAAAAAGTATTTTTCTTTTAAACTCTGTTTATTTGCAGAAAAATATTTTTTTTTTTGCAAAACAGTTTTCTTGAAAAGTGAATTTCAGAAAAATAACTTATTTTTTATAATAGTGTCATAGAAATAAATTAAAAAATACTTTTCAGTGTTTCATTATATTATAGAAAATGAGTTAGAAAATAATTTATTAATATTTTTTTTCAAGTTTATTAAAATAATAAAAAACAAATCTTACAAATTAAAAAGTTGAATGAAATGAAATTAAAAATTAAAATAATAAGAAACAAATCTTACAAATTAAAAAGTTGAATGAAATGAAATTGAAAAGAATCTACTTTCATAAATTATCTCAAATAAAATAAATAATAATCAAAATAATAGAGATTAAATATAACAGATAAAAAAAATTAAAAGATGATGCAATAAAAATAATAAGAATTATAATTTTTTAAATAAAATAAATAACAATAAAAAAAACTAAGGACTAAATTTGATAGATAAAAAATTTCAATTAAAAAAATAATAAGAGAAAAATAAATAACAATCATAAAAATAATGATCAAAGTTAATATAAAAATTAAATTAAACCAAATTTTAAGGAATAAAATTGAAAAAAAAATTGGAACAAAATATATAACAATCAAAAGTTTGAGGATTAAATTTGATATAATCAGAAAATAATATAATATTTCTAAATTTTTCACAACTTTTGAAAAGTGTTTTCCATCCATAATTAAAGAAGACATTTTTCTAAAAATCAAATCAATTTTTTCTTAAACAGAAAAATGTTTTTCATAAACCGGAAAATATTTTTCGTTAATCAACTTTTCTAATGGCAAACAAATACAAGAAAGTTTGCAAAATAATTTCCTACTTTATAGTAAATAAATGCATCCTATTTTAGGCAGAAAATACTTTAGAAATTATGAAAACTTTAGAAATATCATATTTTTTACCAATTATGTCAAATTTCATCCTCAAACTGTTAAATGTTATATATTTTGATTTGATTTTTTTTTCTAATTTTATCCTTTAAAATTTGATTTAATTTTATTTTTATATTAACTTTAGTTTTTATTTTTATAATTGTTATTTTCTTTTATTTTATAATTTTTTTAATTGAAAAATTTTATCTATTAAATTTGGTCCTCAATTGCTACTTATTTTATTTAAAATAATTTATAAAATTGTAACTATTATTATTTTAATTTCATTATTTTTTAATTATTTTATTTGTTAGATTTGATCTCTATTATTTTAATTATTATTTATTTTATTTAAGATAATTTATGAAATTAGATTTTTTTCCATTCCATTCTTATTCAACCTTTTCATTTGTAAGATTTGTTTCTTATTATTTTAATAAACTTCAAAAAACAATTAAGAAGTTATTTTCTAACTCATTTTTCACAATATAATCAAACACTAGAAAATATTTTTCAATTTATTTTCCATGACATCACTAAATATTGAAAAATAATTTACTTTTCTAGAACTATCTTTCCAAAAAAATCACTTTCTAAAAAAACTATTTTTCTGTAAATAAACAAGACCTTATTTATAGTCTGAAGATTGCTAGCCACATGCCCTCGTTGGGTTTGAAGGACCTTCCTTGTCTAGGCACTAGCAATGGTTTTCTTCTTCTTATTTGAAGTGATTTTAATGAGAAGTGAATTATTAAAAAATGAATTATTTCTTGATATTTAGAGTGATATTAGAAAGGGAGTTGAAGAATATTTTTCAGTATTTGACTATAATGTAAAATAACATATTAAAAAAATAAAAATCAAATCTAATAGAAAAACTTGAAAACAAGACCATAAATTATTTAAATTAAGTAAACAGAAATAAAAAGAATAAGAACTAAATATGATAAATAAAAAAATTCAATTAAGAAAAGGATAAGAAGAAAAATTACAATAAAAATAATGACAACCAAAGTTGATATAAAAATCAAATTAAATCAGCTTTAAAGGATAAACAAATTAAAACAAAATACATACATATATATATATATCAATTAAAAATTAAGTATCAAATCTAATATAATCAACAAATAACAAGACATTTTTGATATATATATATATATATCAATTAAAAATTAAGGATCAAATCTAATATAATTAACAAATAACAAGACATTTTTTATTTTTTCATAATTTCTAAAAAGTATTTTCCATCCAAAATAAAAGAAGAACAATTTCCTGAAACCAAGCCAAGAATTTCATTATCTGAAAAGTGTTTTTCTTTGATTTTTATAATGTTAAACAAACATAAAAAAAAATTGGGAACTGGTTTTTAGAAAACCACTTTTCATGAAACAAACGCGGTCTTAGTCTAATAACTAAATTATCACTTTTTTAGTAATCGTTGGGTTGGTTCAAACAAAATAAGGTCCTTTCCATCAAGTATTATGAAACTTGGCTTGATTTGACAGATTGACTCAAAACCTAAGAAACTTGGGGCTTTGGCCAAGTCTTAAATAGGCAAAACCTGAGCTTGCAATTGGCCTAGTCAATCCCGAGTGAACAATTAGATCAACCCAAAACCAATGTGACTCAAAATAACTCGAGGGAGACTCGACTGTTTTTTTTTTAACATTTTTTAATAATTCAAAAAAATATAAAATTAATTTATGAATACTTTCTTTGTGAATATATTTTGTAGTTAATCGGTTAGTTATACGTAGCACTAATTATTCATATAAAATATATTTATTATTAATAAAGGTTTTATTTCTTTAATATTCAATTATATTTGATTAATAAATCTAATATTTGATTAACGAATCTAGAATAAAAATAAAATTCATGGAACAAAAATACTTTATATAGAAAATTGCAATGTTGTTATAATTATGAGATTTCTATTGCATTAAAACATTGTTTTTAAATATCTTTAGTCAATGTTATATTAAAATTGAATATTAATTAGAGCTATTAAGACCAATGCATATTGTGTTAATGTTTTATTAAATGAAGCAGTTGCTCTCATAAATTAAGGCACAAGAGATACTTATTTGAGAATAAGACTTAAAAAGAGTTTTAAATCTTATTTGAGAATCAATTATTATAGTGCTAAGAATTAACATAATTTAACAAAACAAACACACTTCATGCTAGAATAACTAAATCGAAACATTCATGATGAAGGAATATTTGTTACAATTAGAAACTAATCACTAAAAGGTTAAATAAAATTATTTATGATTTTTTTAATATTTAAAAGATTACGACAGGTTGCTAGACAACATACTTGATTTTAAAATATAAGTTCATCAATTGTTGAAATTTTAATAAATTAAATTGTTTAAATTATTTAATCTTATTTTATTCAGAATTGTGATTTATATTTAGTCTAACTTATTAGAGAACCTATTGAGTCACACACGTAAGAGCTATTTGTCAAAAATTAAATTGGGATGATTAATCAAGTGTAACTTAATTGTAATTAAGTTTTAAAAATCAAGGAATAGAGTGTAATTAATACACAATATTACAATTCTAAATTTAGAAACAATCAAGCAAATGCTTGATCGAATATGTTTCTAAAATTCATCTAAAATAATATATGTGATATTATTTAAGTGACAAATTGATATTTTATCATTTATAAAGTTTTTAGATTTTCATATAAATAGAATGTCATACCTCTTATTTCCTATGAAAAGGTGAGTAGAGTACAATATAGAAACATCCAAACATAAAGGAAAAGAGCTAATACTTAAATATATAACAATCTTTATTTTCTAAAATAATTTAAGAGATTTGTCATTTGTAGTTCAATTGATTATTGTTAAAGATTAGATATTCGAATGACTTGTGGTTTTCAACAACCTAACCTTGAAACAAATATTCAAAGTACATTTGATCTTTAGTTCTAGAGATCTATCCTAAATAACTCTAGATCTACCTAACGGAATCCTTGGGACTCCCAAAAAAAAATTAAATTTATCGTTTCCACTACATATATATGTTTTGAGAACCCAACATTTGTAGCCTCATATATATTTTTTATAACCTACATTTATATGAATTATTTCTTAAATTTTCAATGTGAAATAACTACATATATAACTTACATCAATATAAAATGTTTTTTCAATTTTTTGATATGTTATAACTATATATACCTTACATCCATATGAATATGTAGAATAAGTATATATATAACTTATATTCATATTTAATGTTCTTTAACTTTTTAATATGAGATAACTATATATAGTTTAAATTTATATAAATTTTTTTATAATTTTTAAAAGAATAACTATACATAACTTATATTAACATGAATTATTTTTTAACTTTTTTTTATGTGGAATAACAATATATATCCTATATTTATATAAATTGATTTTTTAATTTTTTTCATATGAAATAACTATATATAGCATACTTTTATATTGTTTTATAGTTTTTTTATTTGTAATATTAAAATTTTAAATATTTTCTAGAATTAATTCAGGACCCGGCTATTTTGCTGGGCGAACTCCAGCAGGGTCTCAATAAATTGGTTGAAATACATTAGTTTATATATTCAATGTTTTCAAAAAAAATATGTTTTTTAATGTAAAATAATTTTTTAAATTTAAATATTTTAATTTTAAAAAATATCATATTATCTTTTAAATATGAAGAGTTGAAACCTATATATATATATATATATTTAATATTCACAAAAAAAAATGTTTTTGATTTAAAATCTATAATATATATATATATATATATTCTATGTTTCCAAGAAAAAAGTTATTTTTTTTAATGTGAGATTCGAAACATATTAGTATATATACTCTATGCGCACAAAATAAAAATATATTTTTTAAAATATAAGATTTGAAATTCATTAATATACATACTATATATTCCTAAGAAAAGGATTATTTTTTTTCAATATAGGATTTGAAACACATTAATATATATATTTTATGTTTTCAAGAATTTTTTTTTTCAATATGAAATTTAAAACTCATTAGCATGTATACTCTATATTTACAAGAAAAAAACTATGTTTTTTTAATGTAATATTTGAAACACATTAGTATATATATTTTATGTTTACAAGAAAAAAGTTATATTTTTTTAATGTGGTATAAGAAATTTTTTTAGTTTAAATACTTCAACTTAAAAATTTAACATAATATCTTTTTAATGTGGAATAAATTTTTTTAAAATATTTTTTTAAAATTTATTATTTATAATATATGTATCCTATATTTATATAATTTTTTTCTTAATTTTTTTATATAAAATATTTAAAATTTTAATGTTTTTAGATCGAATCCAAATTAACATGTATCTAGCTCTTTGACCAAGTTAATTCCAGGTTGGGTTTAACAAGCATGGTCTGGACAGCACAGAGGAGAGCATTCCTTTTGAACTGGCAAGAACATTTTCAAGTATGCAAAGCTTCGATGACATGGTAATCTGGGAAATGCCCTGCAGTTAGATGGAGCACAGACCAGTAGCTTTAGAAAAAAGCAATACAAATCTGGATTAGAGAAATGTATTTCGAGGATTTAATTTGCTGTGCTTGCAAGTCATAAAAGTAAAAGAAAAAGAAAAAGAAAAAACTGAGCTCTGATCACGTGATCACGTGCATGTGTATAAATGTATTGATGGCAAAGCATAGCTCTGTAAGTATAACATGGGCCTGCCACGCCAAGTGGGCCAAATCTTATGCTCCACCAGCTTTCCAAACGGCCCATGTGTGGGGCAACAATCACATGCTTCTCAGCCCCAGAAACAGTAACACTCAGGCTCCCCCAAAGCAATATCTGACCAACCCGCAAAGTCCACATCAAGATTTCGAGTGTCGTTTTCAAATTCCCCCCTTCAGTTATTTTAATTAATGCGTGAGAGGTGATATTATCATGTCCTGACAAAGAAAGAAAAAGACATTTAATGTAAAAGGAGGCATAGGCACCACCAGTACAGGTTCGTACTTTTGGCGTAATAAGACAATATTGTCCTTATCTTCTGTACAGTCTTTGCTCCTGGCCTCAGAAATTGCACGAGATGTTTTTGGTTAAATGTGGAATGAGAATATTCTAAACTCCTTGATAATGACGTTGCTAGAACAACTTGCTTTTGGGACCAAGGTGTTTTCTTTCGTTTTAAGATTTCCAAGTCTTCAATTTTTCTCCCCATTAATTTTGGTTCTTGAAAATTATTACATAAAACTACATTTGTTTTTCATGGTAAGGACGTGGTTGGATCAACTTTCTTCTATCAAATTTTTATTTTTATTTTTTTAAATCAGGACATACAATTTGATTATACTTTCCTACTCTAAATTTTTAATATCACAACCCACTATTTATAGTTTTGATCTTAATATTATGTCACGGTTCATTTGACCCGGTTGAAAAAATTATTATTATTGTTTAACATACAATTACTATTTTATATTTTTCATTTTTAATATTAAAAAACACTAATCATGTCTAAAAAATAGAATAATAATAATAATAAATATTAAAAAAAAAGTTAAAAGACATTGGAAAAAATAGAATAATAATAATAATAATAAATATTAAAAGAAAAGTTAAAAGACATTAGAGTTTTGTTGTAGCTCTATGCATAATTTACTATAAATTACTATAGTGAAATTATTATTCTACATTTGAATGGAAAAAACTTAAGCTTGAAATGGGGGTTTGTTGATTTTTTTCATTAGCTTATTAGTCATTAAAAGATTATTTAGAGATATTTATATCTTTTTTATTTTTTAATATAGTAAGAATACCCTTTTAACCCTAGAGTAAATAAAATTTATAAATGCTAAATAGGAGCTTTCTTGACTTTTCACAAGCTTCTTGAATATAAAAACCAGATAAAATATTTGTTAAGCTACTAGGTAGTGGTGGTTACAGTTTTCCCATAATCCATCTACAATGAAAGCATGTTTTTAACCTTAGTAAAGATAAAAAAATAAGCTTTGTTTTTGGGGATATTTTAGAATTTTTACATGAGTATTTTATATAATTAATAGGTTCATAAAAGGTGTTTTGATATTTTAACAATTTTCCATTAGTTACTAATACAAAAATGAGAGTGAAGAATTGTTCAAAATCATGAATGTTAATTAATTCATTTGACATGTGATACGTGGCACTAGAATCAACTATCAAAGATCATGTAAATTTACAAGTTCTAATGTAGTCATAAAAGTAATCAGAATACATTGGTTATTTTTAGGGTCTTCTTCATCTAAGAATTCAACAAAATGATTAAGAAACAAAACCGAATGCTTCTGTTCTTGACTAGTAGCTTCATCATATAATTTTTCTTAACCATGCCTGTTTTACAGATAGTTTGCAAAGTTAGTTATCAAGTTGTAGGATTGACAGAGAAGCTCTTGGTGGAATGATTAACAAAATATGACTTATGATTATTGACTTGACTTTGATGTCCTCTTTGATTCTTAGCAAACTTGGATATAATATATAGATGAAGAAACCAATAACAATTTGCTAGATATTCAAAATTATGACAATATTGACACTTTAAATTAGACTATTTTCCTTTTAGAACTTAGAATTTGAGAATGGTTTGGATTGAACTTGATCAGAAAATTCAAGATTAGTATCCCATAACATCATTTTGGCATGATAAACATGAGCATCAAAGACTTTAGGATTAACATCGCAGGTCATTACTTTCTTGCATATCTTTTAATGTTGAATGGTAGCATAAATTGCAAAGATGATAGTTCTAGATTCATCAGGATGTGACTTTATAGGTCTTTAAAATCTAGGCTAAAACCTGTCAATAATTGAAAAGGTTGATCCTTTTTAGTTTTTTTTTTATAATACAATTGCATCAACGATGTGTGGGTGATACATCTCCAATTTATTTCACACACTTTTCAGGCTACTCAATTGTTGAACAAAAGGTCTTTCATCCCAATGTAGACTTGTGATCGCATAATGAATTTGAAATATCCTAGCATTATTGTTTTGACTACCATACATGTTATGAATGATATTTTAAAAATCCAATGAAGACTTTGAATAGCTAAAAATCTCAACAAGATTCCGCTTATTTGAGTTAAGGATTCAGGATATAATAAACTAGTCTTTGAACAACCATACTTCATATTTTATATCATCCACTTCTAAATGATTAGTAGAAATGTTTATAAGACTTAGTTTAAATCTTCTACCAAAGGCAATAGTAACAACTTTTAATCAAATAAGATAATTGAATTCATTTAATAATACCAAATTCAATCTTTGAGAGGTGTTGGTATCATCAAAATCATTTGTCAGAAGAGGGGCTTTTAAGCCTACATATATAGTATTATTTGAGTAGTCTTCCATGACACGAACAAAAAAAACTATCAGGAAATAAATCACAGTGCAAACTAAGAACATAGAAACTAAGACTTTAACACTATGAAAATTTTTTAAAAGTAATAATATCGTCTTGTATTCAAACTTCAGAATTGTACAAACTATATATGGAGTACAAGAAGCAAAGAAATCATATCTTGCCTATAATCTTTTTTAAAATCTTAGCCATAACTATATGCTAATAATAATAACACAATCATATCTAAACTAGGTAACAAATAACCTATTCTAAGCAATGACATAATTACATATTTAGATAGTTTTTAATAATTTGTGGGAGAAGATTTTTGTTGCTCTCATTATCTATGTTTGTTTTGGTTTTTCTTATATAAAGCACATAAGAAGCATGTTCCTTTCAAGTCAAGCTTTTCAAGTGCTACCAACAAGTGTCGTGTGGATTACATATATCAACAATGTTCAAAGTACTTATTTTAGTACTTTTTTTTTTTTATGTTATTTAGCTACAAAAAGGTCAATTTTGATCTTAGTTTTTTTTATTGCTATTTTCTTTTGTATGCTTTATTGTTATTTTTTTAAAACTTTGCAATAAGGGACACTAATTAAAAAAAACATAAATGAGCACGTGTGGATTAAATTCATGCCCGATGCTTGGATACCCTTGGGGGTTTATAATTGTTATAGAGTTTCATGTGCATAGAGTGATAAGGAGAATTCAATCCCCTTTGTTGGAATTGAAAACTAAGGATTTTGTGAATTTTTTCTTTATTTCCTGACATCCTTTTTTTAAAAATAATTTTTTTCTAATAAATTAAGTAAGATTTTTCTTTTATAAAAATGCCTTAAAAATGTTTTTTTATAAAAAATAAAAATAAAAATTAGTTTCAAGGAATTAGATTCATAAATTAAGAGAGCTTTAGAGCAATACACTTTTACCTACCTTTCACATCATATAGTAAACCGACCTATTATCGGAGTTACTCTAGAGGTGACTACATCATTTAAAAAAAAAAAGAGCTAGCAAATCTATTTTTTATTTTTTATTTTATTTTGTTAGTTAGATATAGAAATAGATTTTTATTTTATTTTTATGTAATTTTAAAATTTTTTATGTGTGATTTTTATCAGAATTATTTTTTATTATTGAAAGGATTTGGATCAAGATTATCAAGAACATATTTTTGACACAATATGAAAAATACAAAATAAATTCTAATCGTAAAAACGGATCGTAAAATCATAAGAATTTGTTTTTTCATACATAGTTCAAGCATCTTAAAATACATGGATCAAATAAAAATTTATACATAATTTAAGTAACTTTTCATTAACTAACAATTAACAAACTTAAAATAAAAAATATAAACTAAAACTAGCTTGTTGCCTTCATCTTGCTCATTATTCTTCAAACATTCATCATTATCATTATAATTAAGAGGATTGTTAGTATCACTATTAGTACCAACACCAATATTATGAATATTAGTTTTTCTACTAGTATCAAAACTAATATTATCAATTAGCCATAAATAGCATAAAAGATATGATAACCAAATAGGCTTAAGACAAGAGAGCTAGAGCATATAAGGTGGATTTAAATCAAATAATAAATTCTTAGAAGAGACTAAATAAAAAGAGAGAAGGGCTTTTATATTAGGTAATGAGCCATACTAGGTGTGTAAGCAAAATGTATGTGGCTTGTTTGAGGAAGCACCATCTTTTCAAAAGGAAGTAGCGCAACTTTAATGTTTTGTACCTAAACCATCAATTATAACTTCTAGAAACTATACTCATTACTCGCTTTTGTAAGTTATGAAAAACCTCTACTACAAGTCTACAAATGAGTTAGCCATTTGAGATTTTGTTGTTAAAATCAAAGTAAAGGCACATGTTCTATATTGTTAACAAATAAAATATTTCTAGTAATTAAAAAATTTAAAAAATCTTTAAAAATAGAAAACCTCTCAATAAGAAATCGCTCTAATTTCTTCTATTTGAGTTGCATTAATAGTACAGTCACCTTTTTAATTAATAATGAAAGAAATAGAAACTAAGGGGAAGAAATAAGAGAAAAAGAAGAACAGACTTGACAAGATCGTCTAATTGACGCAAGATCCTATCCAAGCCAGCAACGACAACACCATCGAGCACAACTTTTAAATTTCCTTCACGGTTTGCTTCCCTATAAAACTTTCCCTGTCCTAACTCATACTCATTTCTCACTTTAAAGCAAACTAGAGGCATTCTTTTTGTTTTTTGTTTCTTCTCTTATCTCTTTTAAATAAGATATTCTTCTCTATCTAGAATTGAAACAACAACAACATTAGTATAAGTAATGCATTCAGAATTCAATGAACTAATGAATGAAATAATAATGACAATTTATGTTTTTTGCTAAAATCGTTTAAATAGTCCTGAAATTGTGTTTTTACGCAATTTCACCTAATTTTAACAATTTCACCTAATTTTAACAATTTCACCCGATTTTACCAATTTTCAAGTTTTTAGAATGATTTATCATGTTAAACATATATTGACTTGTAAAATCATACGATTTTACGAGTTAAATCATGATTTTAACAACCTTGATTTGGACCGAGTCAATATAACCTTAAAAGATCCATTAGGAGTCATTGGATGGTTCACGAGCCTAATTTAAAGCATAATAATGAAAATTGGCTTTAAAGCCCATTTTAATATTCACCAATTTTTTAGGTTCAGTGCCCTTGTTTCAAGAATTGAGAATTAGCTTTCAGACTAGGTTTTGATTCCAAATTACTTCGTAAGAAAACCCATGTTAAGTTTAGGAAAACAAGTAGAAAGACTTGATAGGTACATTAGTATAACATAGAAGTAACTTATCTTAGTTATGATATTTTAGGGTGATGTGTTTTTTTTAATATAACTAGTTTTTTTATTTAAAAATCTTTAAAGACTATTTAAGATTTTTAGTTATAATAAACTAAATGACAACTCTTTATTCAATTATATATTTTCTGGGCCATGTTTATTTCTCGAAAAGTGGTTTATGAGAAACCACTTGTCAAACTTTCATGTGTTTGTTTGCCATTAAAAAAATTAGTTAACAGAAAATACTTTTTAGTCAAAGGAAAATTTGGCTTGGTTTCTAAGAGAGTGATTTCCTAAAAAATTTGGACGGAAAACACTTTTTGAAAGTTGTGAAAAATTTAGAAATGTCATATTATTTGCTGATTATATCAAATTTGATTCTCAAACTTTTGATTGCTATATATATTTTGTTTTGAATATTTATTATTCAATTTCATCTTTTAAAATTTAATTTTTATATTAGCTTTGATTTTCATTTTTATAATTGTTACTTGCTTTTTTCTTATTATTTTTTATTACAATTTTTTATTTATCAAATTTGATCCTTATTCTTTTGATTGTTACTTATTTTATTTGAAATATTATTTTATTTAAAATAATTTATGAAATGTTAATTATTATTATTATTTTAATTTCTTCATCTTTTATTTTTTATTTTTAGATTTGATCTCTATTATTTTGATTATTAATTATTTTATTTGAGATAATTTATGAAATTATATTTTTTTCAATTTCATTCTCATTCAACGTTTTAGTTTGTAAGATTTATTCTTTATTATTTTAATAAACTTGAGAAATATAAAATATTAATAAGTTATTTTTCATCTTATTTTCTATGACATAATCAAATACTAGAAAGTATTTTTCAATTTTTTTTTCATTATACTACTAAATATTAGAAAATAATTCACTTTTCTGGAATTTACATTTCAAAACAAAAATATTTTCCGGTAAATAAATGAGATCTAACCATGATTTCAATTAACTATAATTATTATTGTTGGAAATATTGTAGTTTGAGATATTTCTTTGAGAAATAAGAATTTCTTATATCTAATTTAAATTAGCAGGTTTATCAGGAGATTTCAGTTTTTTACGCTGTCTATATATTGTGAGGAATGTTTGTTGAATAAAAAAGCAGCCAGCGATCATGGAGCAAGGCAAAAAAGTTGAAAATGAGATGACGAGTGAATAGCAGACGGCCCGACAAAACCCACTCTTATGAATCTCTTCAAATATATTTAAGAGCCCAGCATGTTCTCCCAACAGCACCACCCACCTTCTCCACATGGAGTGGCTCTCCTTGTTCTTCACCGATTTCATGGAAAAGACATGACCTCCATCTTTTATGATAAATAACGACGTCGATCCAAACATTAACAATGACGAAAGCAAACACATACAAAGAATTAGACAAGGTACTGTAGATCCATGCATGTTCTCAGTTTTGTTTTTGGACATGAGAAAGGATCCAAAGGGTTGGCAGCTTCAAATGAATTTCTCCATATTTTATGAACACACGCTTCTCTAAGTCTCTATGATGGTTATCTTCAACATGTCATCGTCATACTGTGGGTCGCAGGGCTTCTGATCCATTCCGGGACCTTCTTGCTGCACCAGAAGAGGCCTTGTTAATGGCGTTCATTAACGTCCTATCATGTTTGTAATGGCCGCGATACATCATATGATACATTGGATATCAAATGCATCTTCCTTGGCAATGGTGACATGCAAAGCTAGCGCTTTCCAGCCGTTTAATTCATAGCCATGGACCAAAGCTCTGGGCAAACATACATGGTTTGAGAGCTTAGATCAGCAAATTATGTCAACATATTTATAGCTCATTGTTTTTTTTCCCTCTTACAAGCAACAAAGTTCATGCCAAGAAACGACTAAAGACCTCACGGGGGAATCAAAGACGAATACAAAAGAAAAACACAAATAACTTAACAAGAAAATAAAACTTGGAGATCAGCGTGCGGCCAGTTGAGGCACCAAAACTCCATCTCCTGGAATAAAGCTATCACAAATAATTAAATAAAGTTGTCATTCTCATAATAACAACCGTTGGTCCCAAGTTCCCATCTTCCAGAGACATGAAAACAAAAACCTGTTCAATTGCAGCTTGAAAAGCAATGACTCATCGTTCTCTCTCTCTTTTTTTAGATCAATGATGGATTTGTGCATGTATTCTCATTTCCATCATGAATTGAAGCTTGAGCAGAAGTGGTATGACAAAAAGAGGGAAAGTCAACATTACTGTGGTCAAGCCATAATAAATACGGCCATGGATTAACGTCATTTCAAAAGCACGAAAACATTATCAATAAATAAATAAATATATGAAGAAGCTAAGTCAGCAATATTGAACGTTATCAAGTCAAGCGCACAGACGCTCATGATGAATGAGTAGAAAAGTATGCTTGTAATAAAGATAAATAAACGGTTTGTTTTTATGTTTTAATTGAAAAAATTTAGTTTTTTAATATTTTTTTGTTTTAAATTAATTTTTTCTAGTGTTTTGAAATTATTTTTATATGGTGATGTTTAACACAGATTTTAAAGAATAAAAAAAATTATTTTAATGATTTTTTAAAAAACATTTTATAAAATAACCATACCGAAAATACTTAAAAATGCAGATTATTATCTCTTCGAAAATTCATCATTGTATTATTAGTCCTGCATGCATGCTAATAGGAAAACATTAATTGCTGCACACTCATATGAGAAAACACACACATGCGTGTGAAGGGAAATGATTAACAAAGGAAATAAAGCGGATATTCATTATCATAATTAATGAACTGGATGCCATCCTTTTCGTTCTCATTATACAGTGAAAGTAACCACAGACTCATTTCATTTTCGGAGAAGAAAAATACGGAGGCATTGAAATTTGACAGACAAGGTTCCTTCCAGGAAAGTGGGGTGGGACACCAGGGACAAAATCCTGAAGAAACATGTAGCAGCCAGCTGTGAACTTGTGCCCATAGATTTAAATCTCCAACTCATTTTTTCTGAAAATTGATTTGAAAGCCGCGACCATTTTCGCTGTTCAATTGATATTGGGGTACATGTGAATTATGTCTCCATCACATTAGATGGGTTATGTTATAATGAATTAGGGAAGGTCATATTCATATTCATTTTTTTTTTTACTTTAGATATGATGGTATATTTTTTTTTATTGATATGTTATGTTATAATGAATTAGGGAAGGTCATGTTCATTTTCATTTTTTTTTTACTTTAAATATGATGGTATATTTTTTTTATTGATATGAATATCCGAACCAATTTATATATATTTTAACTAATTTTATATATTTTAAAATTAATAATTAAAATATAATAATAATTTATATTGGTAGGCACTGCTGTTTACTTTTTGACCAACAATGCAAAGGGACAAAGGGTCTGAATTAACTAAAGGTAGGTAGAGCATGAAGAGGCACACAGGTGCTGTTTTTATGCAGGGCTCAACTTGGGAATGTAATTGTATGCACTATTTGTAGATCTAAATAAAGCTTCACAGACTAGTAAACTATAGATACCACAGGTACGCTAGACTGATGCTTGGATTTATTACGAGGAAAAACATACTTTCAGGTGAGAAGTATGCACAAAACTTGCGATACCTCAATGTTTTCTCAATCTCTCACAATTGAGGTAATTGCATAATATATGAGTAACTATCGGGCTTGAGCAAAAAAGATTTCCCAAGTTATTAATTCATTTTTTAAGTCCAGACAAATTAAGACCCATTAGAGAGAGAGAGAGAGAGAGAGGTGAGAGAAAATGGGTATCAAACAGCATCATGGCAGTAAAGGGGGTCAATATTTTTTCTGTGGAGGAAATTCTATTTGGATTTTGTGTAACAGAAGATATTCATTCTACTGTGCGTACAAATGTGATTGTCAGGCTTGTTTTGTGGCTGAAAGAAAAAGAAGGCAAACACTGCATTAAAAGAAAAGGATGAGAGGACCAGCTATCCGTATAGGCAGCCTTTGCTCCTGTCTAATGGTCCTGATCTGATAAAACCACTGGTTTTTTTTAATTAAAAAACTACTTGACATTAGAGATTACATAAACATGAGCTCCAATGGGTTGATGATAGATTGATAATTTTCAAGACTATATATACAGGTCACCAAAAATGTGTCTTTATAGTTTAGTTGTGTATTAGCAGAGACAGAGAAGGAAGAGAAGTGGCAAGAAAGACGCAGTATCCATGCATTGCTTCGTTTTTTCCTTTTCCAAACATTGAGGCGGAGGAAGAGTTTCATGGAAGCATGGCTTGATTATTGTCGTTATTATTATTAATTTCCTTTTGTCCAAGACCCACTAAAAGTTTGATAGCTTTAACTGTTGCTTCTAGCTGGGAAAAATGTAAGGCCTATAGTTCATCAGATGTCGACTTTATGGATATCTTCTGGGGCTATATATACAGGACCATCTAATATGTATGCATGCACTATCATTTTCACTAACAACCTCATTACAATGGTAGGATCACTGGCCCCATCATCTCCAATGGATCACCAAACGAATTCTCTGCAAATCATGCATATACTTATTGTATTAATAATCCTCATTGTTTTCATAGAGTAAAGGGCTTGAAGGTGACAACTGAAAGTAAAATTTGGCTTTTCCATTGAAGAAGTCGCTAAGTAGATTTGTAGTGGATTAAAGGGTTACAAGTGTCTAGCTAGGTAGCAGTTCAAACGAATAACAAGGCGGCCTTGAAGCAAGAGAGTGATGGGCCACATACATTTCAGGAGGATAAGGTAAGGGTGATCATGGAGTCTTAGAGTGATCATGGAGAGTATCTCATGGTCATGCGATTTGAGTATTGAACGCCAATTGGATAAAATGCAAACAATATTGCGTAAACACAAAAACAATTTGCGATTTGAGTCTGTTTGTTATGCTTATGTATTTAAAGCAATTACAGTTACATAATTGTTTGATAAATATAAAAATGAGGTTAAATTTTGATAGAACTCACTACATATTGTGTTTAAAATATAGGAAAAATAGAAGCAATTCTGTGTTTTTTTTTTTTCATTTGCACTAGTCATTAAAATAATAAATAGTTTGATTTCATTTGCACTATATAAATAATTTTTTTTTTTGTTTTTAAATAAGTTAGTTTATGGTGAATTAAATTTACTCGTACTGTAATCTTAATTTTATTTTTAATAATATTTTATTTAAGTTTATTGCATGTTTAAATAATCATGAAAACTATAGTTTTTATTGGATGAATTTTGTACGTAATGGAATTGTAGATAATTTAATGTAACAATAAAAAATATTATTTATTTTATAATGTAATAATAGTAGTTAAATATATAATATTTAAATTTAAAATCATATATATATATATTACTTATTTTATAACTTCAATTTAAAAAGCATTTTTAATCAAATATATTAAATTATTTTTTATTTATTTTTAATTTTAACCACATTTTTATTTAAATATATATAAATATTAAATCAATTTTAACTAAAAATATGTTTTATAATTTTTTTTTAAATCATAACCATAACAATTATTACAATATGCCTACCTGTTGCATCCCAGCAGTAAAATTATCACAATGAAAAATTAAGTCATATCCAAGATTCAAATTTAAGAAGAATTTTCATGAATATACCCGTCTATGTAACACGTATCTAAAAATTCCAACTGGAGATGTTGTTGAAGGGACATTTAAACAAATACTTGATTGTCATGGAAGTGATCATGACATTGACATTTTTACCTAATGATCGTACCACTACTTTTCTTCTTGAGAAAGGTACGATTAATACATCTAATCTCTTATCGCTTGTTGAAGTGAAACCGAAGCCAAATCATGTCCAATGATCCATCACAAATGATAGGTTCATGCATTGCGTAAAATGCAACATATAACGACAGGAGTCTTTCGTGGTGAGATCTTGTAATTGTTTTCAAAGTTTTGTTTTTAAAAATAAATTAAAATAATAATTTTTTAAAATTTATATTTAATATTAATATATCAAAAAAAGATCAAAATATAAAAATAAATTTAATTTAAAGTAAAGAAAAAAATCTTTATATTTTTTTAAAAATTCTTTTTAAATGCAAAAACTGGCTCTTAATCTCCCTTTCATTCCCTAATACATTTTCCACATAATTCTCTTTCTTATTAAACTCCCAAATCTCAATTCAAAGCAAGCTCAAAGGAAATTTAGTTAATAATAATGCAAAAATTTAAAATCCAACCTGAGGAGATTAAATTAAAAAAATAAAAAAAATTTAGGATTATTTGATCATCCGGTTGGCTTGATTAAAACCCTAATTATAAATTATTAATTTTTTATTAAAATAATATTTTTTTTATTAAAAAATTGATCTGATTAACTGATGACTAGATTAAAATTCAAAAACTAGGTCAAAACCTTGAATGCAGCTTTGGACCCGGGGTTTAAAACCTATGGAATAACGTGTCAGCTGTTCTATTCACTCCCGACAACATTTTAAACCCCACTATAATTACATCATATGATGCTGTCTTTGACTAAAGCAAAAGGGAAAAGAAAAAGAAATCGACAATCTCCACCATGCACGGGTAATTATATTAAGCATTGAAACTACTCGTAACTGTGGAGATTAAAGCACTTAATTCAATAATTGCTAATAATAAAACCTTATACAGAGCTCAAGGTCGCAACTGTCAAACTTTATTAGCATGCTCAAGTGAGCTACACTTTTTTTTCTTTTTCTTTTTAGTATTCGAAATAATTATATATAAAACAGTCCCATCAATTAAATGGGGGCCTAAAAATAAAAGAGAATACAAGGTAAACCTGATATATAAAATAATATAACGTGGGATCCAACTAGTTAGTTAGTAAAATTCCTGATATATTTAGAATTTTTTAAAAGTTATAGCTGGAATTTTTAACTGAAATTTCAACCAAAAGAACAAACCATAAAAAATGAGATCAAAATCACATCTAAATTTAGTGCCTTGAACTCAAATATTAGCTAGGTAGTTGCATGCTATCTAGAGAAGAATACAAGGGAAATCTAAAATAAAAAAATAAGATAATAAGGGATACAACTAAATAGTCTAGTTTATGATACATTTAGGATTTTAAAAAGATGAAGACCTGTATAGCTACTAAAATTTTTAAATAAAAACTTTAATTAAAAAACCAAACAGTAAAAAATGAGGTTAAAAATTATATTCTAATTTAGTGTCTTAGACCTGAATATTAGATAATTAGATGCTATCTAGTTTGACTAGTACAAACTTTTATAGAAAAGGCTAATGACACGATGTTGAATTTTTTTTTTTTATTAAGCCAAATCATTTTTGAAGGTTATGATTTAGGTCTTTAAGCAAACATACTAAATATCCAAACCAATTCAAGAATCAACCCAAAGAGACTGTGTTATTGTCTCAATCTCCTTGTAGCAAAAAAAGCAAAAAGCTTCCTTTTAATTATTGATCCTCCTCTTAGCTAAATTTTTTTTTGTACTGAGACTACCATTTAGAAGGAGCCATATGAATATATCCACTTTTAAAAGGGCATGCCCTTTCCAAAGTAGAACAGGGGAGGGATAATCCTATAAAGTAGAGAGTTTGTCATCAAAATGGAAACCTAAGTAAATTGAGTAGACACCAGAGCTATGTAATTTTCATATCTTTTTACCTTCCTTATAATAGAAGATTGGACCACGCTTTACCTCTGCAATTAAGCTCTTCCGCAAGCAGAGCTTGCAAGGGTGAAAAGATTTTATTTAAGACATGTTAAGTGAAGTATTAGTTGAGTGACACGATCAAAAAATTGATGTCTTATCCCAAGTGTAAGAGTGCCAAAATAATAAATAACTTGACAAGATCGGAGTCGAATTACAAGGAGGTAAACTATATAAAATTATAAACAACAAATGAAAAAGAAGTTAAAGAGAAATTTTAAGATGTGATATTGATGTGAGTATTAATTAAAGATAAAAGAAATTTTCAAGGTTAGAAGATCCACTAATAGTATTATAAATAAGTATAGTATAAATTTTTTTTATTAATTAATTGGAAACCACACACAAATGAGATTTCAATAAGATAATTTATCCTTAATAGTTCATTATAAATTTTTAACATGATCATATTAATTATCTTATTTTAGTAGTACTATACTTTTAAATTTTGTCATGAATTCATGATGTTAACTTATGTTAACAACAAATCAAGTTTCTTTCATAGTACAAGTGTCGGTTATACCATACAGTAGACTATAAAAGTATCAAGGATTTGTTGTATCATGGGTTATACAATACAAATCTAGATTAATCATTTAACAAGTAAGGTATTAAGAATTAGTTAGATAAAAAGGTAAGATATGCTAATAACAAACTTTCTTAGATATAAATATTAAAGTCTATATTGAGTTTATATTATACATATTCTAACACCATTAATAAAATCTTTTCACCTTGACATAATAAACTTAACTACATGATTAGTACTTAAAAGTGCATTTTTATCATGGTTTTATATCATCATTTTGCACTTGAAGTATCAATAACTCCTTAACTAAAATATGTTTTATAATAATGTATCTAATAATATAAGATACCTATAATTTGTGGTAAATGTTTATTTTTAATGCAGGCCTATCACATAAATGAAAGGATTGATTGATGACTTGAAGAACTTAAATTGCAAGGATAAAGAGATGGCCAAACTTAGAAAAGAGATGTCGGTGCAATCCAAACCGGAACACTGTTCGGTAATTGGGTCATATCTAGAGCTATATATCTCAGATTTAGGTCCAATTTATATGGATGAAAAGGTAAGAAATAGGCCTACAACTTTCATATGGAGCCCAAGATCTAAAAAGGCCATTATCAAGTCCAAATTATAGCAACAACAAAGAAGCCCGAATCTGTCTTCCAGCCCGAGCACTGTTCAGTATTTTGGCCATATCTGGAGTTCTAGAAGTCCAAATGAGCTGAAATTTTTAACAAGAAAGTTGAGACAATTGCCTACAACTTTCATGTTTGTAACTGGCTCCAATTTTGACGTTATCAATGACGTTTTGGGCAGACAAGAGAAGATAAGGATTGTCACCAAGTCAAAAGTTGGTCACCCACTTATCAATTAGTCATCAAATCAATACTTCCTAATTTTGGCCTATAAAAGGAGGCATTTGCCATGCATTTAGGCATCTTGGTTTCCAGATCAAGATTATGCTCTTCCTTTCTCTCTTTGTATTTTTTTGTAATGTTTATGCTTTACTTTCATTAATATTAAGTTTATGCCTTTCATTTCCTTTCCTTTACTTAGTGAACTTTTATGTTCTTATTTTGTTTATCTATTTTGCTTTCTTTCATTATGTCTAGCTAAGTTAATTATGTCAAGGTGAAAAGGTTACACTAATGGTGTGAGAATAAGTATAATGTAAACTTAATATGGACTTTAATGTTTGATACTAACATGTTTTATATTTGTTATCTTGTTCACTCTTTAATACTTTGCTTGTTAAATGACTAATCTTGATTTATGTTATATAACACTTGGTACAACAAATGCTTGGCACTTTCATAGCCCATAATGTATGGTATAACCGACACCTGAGCTATGAAAGGAACTTGATTTGTTGTTAACATAAGTTATAATCATGAATGCTTGACGAGATTTACAAGTATTAGCATTAATTGAATAAGATGACTAATGTAATCATGTTAACAATATATAATCTGATTGGAACCTCCTTTGTGTGTGGTTTCCATTTCAATAATAAGAGTTTATACTATACTTGTTTGATATACCATTAGTGGAACCTCTAACCTTGACATTTGTTATTATTATTGTTTAATCCTTACATTAATTTTCCACCTCCAAGTTCTCATCATCATCTTCTTCTTCTCTTTCTTTATTATTATTATTATTACTACTACTACTATTATTATTATTACTACTACTATTATTATTATTATTACTATTATTATTATTATTATTAATATTATTAGTATTATTATTAGTATTATTATTATTATTATTGTTATTATTATTATTGTTATTGTTGTTGTTGTTATTGTTATTGTTATTGTATTATTGTTATTTATAATTTGTACAAATAACCTCCCTGTGGTTCGACCCCGGTCTTGCCGGGTTATTTATTACTTCGACACTCCTGCACTTGGGAGAAGACAACAATCTTTTCGTCGTGTCACTACACATTATAAAGAAGAGAAATATAAATAAACTAGATAAGAACAAAGTTATGATGAAAAGTATAAATAATATATTCATAAAAAAAAACTTAAAGATTACAAAAATATAAAAAAGAGAGAGCAAGAATATGATATTAATATGAAAACTAAGATGCTTAAATGTATAGCAAATGCATTGTTTTATAGGTCAAAATTCAAAACTATTGATTTGATGACTAATTGTTGAGTGGGTGACTATTTCTTGACTTTATGACAATCTTTATTTTTTTTTGAATAAAATATCATTGATAACATCATAATTTAACAAGATAGTGTTTATGAAAATAGAAAATTGTTTTCGCTTTCTAACAAAACAAATCAGTGTATTTGGACTTCTAGAACTCAAGATATAGGCTGAATACTGAATAATATCTAGGCTGTAGGAAAGATTTCAATCTTCGTTATTGCTACAATTTAAAGTTGAAAACGACCTTTTTAAATCTTGGACTCTTCATAAAAGTTTTAAGCTTATGTTTTAGCTTTTCATCCATATAAAACAGACTTAAATCCAAGTTCTACATCTCTATTTATGATCCAATAACCTAATGATATTCCAATTTGAATTCAACCAACATTTGTTTTCTAAACTTAACCCTCTCTTTGTCTTCTTAATTTTAGTAGTTAAACTCATTAATCAATCATTCAATTTATGTGATAGACTTGTATTTAAGATAAAAATTTACTATAAATTCAATGTATCTTATATTATCAAACTTGTTATTATAAAATATGTTTTAGTTAATGAGTTATTAATACTTCAAATACAAAATAATGATATAAAACCTTGATAAAAATATATTTTTAAGTATTAGTCATTGGGCTACATACATTTGTAAGGCTTATTGATTATTGTAGGGAGAGGTTATAAAGTCTGGGAAACAGAAGCTGGAGAGGGGTTGCAAAGCCTAGCCAATATTTCTCCCATCGCCCACCTTGAACCTGACATTGGATTGGAGAGGAATGACTATGCCTTGATTTGAGAAAATCTACGATACCATGCCACACCAAGTTGGAGATAAAGAACTTGTAAACACAGAAAAATCATTTGCAAAATGAGATCGATATTTTTAAAGGATGAGATCTTGTTAACCTCCTGGCACTTATTTATCAAGATTTCAGAGCCATTTGAAAAGCAAAGCCAAAATTTTATTATTGAGAGATTCCAATATGAGAGATCGCCAAAGGATTTACTCTTAATTACTTTGTGCCAAGCCACTTAACAGATGCCATGAGAATTTAAGGTACCTTTTTAGAGAAAAGAATTGTTGATAGAAGAGATGACTTTGGTAATGCCCTTTAGCATAGGAAAAACAAACATGTAGTACAGAGATAGAGAATTTAAAATTGATTTTTATCATACTTATCTTTCTAGCTATACTAAAAAACTTCCCTTTCCATGTGCTTAGCTTTGCTCTGATTGTGAACAACACTGGTTTTCAAGTGGAGAGCTTACTTGGATTGGCATCAAAAGATAACCTAAGATATCTGACCATAAAAGTAATTCAGTGTGGTTTGAAATGCCAAAAAACATCATTTTGGTGATTTTTTAATCATTTGAAATCACATTAAAAGATTTAGATTTATAAACTAAACAAACATTATCTCCAATTCATATGATTCATAACATGTTATTTGAAGTTTGAAAACAAAAACCATAATTTTAACTATTTTACATGCCTTTTTGAATAACATCTGATTAGTATTTTAAAATTAAAAAATAAAAACAATGGAAACAAAAACATATTTGATTAAAAAGATAAAAATAGATCTAGCAATATTCCGTTTCATTTTATTGATAAAAAATATGATAGAAGTTTATGGATTAACGAGTTTTTTTGTCTTTATTTGGAACAACTCGTGAAAAGAATGACCATAGAAGGGGTCATGACCTATAATCTTTAGGCTCATCCAAATTTTAAGACCATACGTATGTGAGTCTAGCGAGATATCAGACTCATCATCTTTCATGGATTTAACCAAGCGCTAAGTCTAGAGGTCAGTGGGATGCGCTGAGCTTGCACTCTTTTTAACTCTAAAAGTATTTTTAGCTTTATAGTAAGATCATAAGTATTTTATCTTAACAATAAAAAGATATTTTACTTATATGTGAACTAGTTTTTCTTTCATGAAGGAGACCTTAAGGGCTATAAAATGAACCAATGTAACCTTATCTAGCGGATAAATTCAGTTTTTCTCTACTACAAATGTCACACACACACAAACATATGACTTTCTTCTAAAAGAAAGCTATTTTTTTCTCTCTTATGATACTTATTTAATTATTAGAGAGTTTTTAAACTCAAAAAAATAGATTTTTTTTAAATATCAAACATGATTTATCAAAAAAAAATAGACTAAATTGTCAAAATAATAAGATTAACAAATTTATGCAACACATATCTTGTACTTTAAACCCATGAGATATAATTGAGTTTCATCGTAAGTTTTTTATAAATAATTTTTGATGAAATTATTTTTTTCTTGTATTTTTATTATAAAA
The DNA here is from genome assembly GCF_000495115.2 of Populus euphratica. NCBI lineage: Eukaryota > Viridiplantae > Streptophyta > Magnoliopsida > Malpighiales > Salicaceae > Populus > Populus euphratica. The sequence goes on from NW_011499915.1 coordinate 575,509, forward strand.
CAGTAAATAAACCTCCACAGTCGAGATAGTCTCCAAAGCATCTTTTAGAATTCCAAGGACTTCTCCAATGGAAAAGCAATACGAGGAGCTTAAAAAACTATAAAAGTAGCTTTTTATTTCTTAATTTTGGATCTTTAAAGTAATAACTATATGGGATGCTATTTTTTTTTTTCAAAATAAATAGTCATTCTTATACATAAAATAAAGGAAAAAATTAAACTAACTTTTCTCTTTAAACTTCACTTGTTTTTTCCTCATTCTATGTAAAATCTAAAATAGTTTATTAAAATGCATTTTTCCTTCGGACCATCTTACAATGTTTGTTTATTTACCATGATATTAAATTATTTTCAAGAACAGGCTTGCTTCATGAAGTGTCTTAAAATTCAAACCTCAACAGTAAACCGATGATCCGTACATGCCAATGTACCCCCACATTCTCTGACAAAATTATGCTGTCGGAGTGTGCAAATGGATGCAGGTTTCTAAAGTCATACATGTACTTGATGTTATTGACCGAAAATCTTGCTTTACCCCTATGGAACGGATCTTTATTGAATAATCTACTCCATTCAATAATTTAAATTATTATTAAATAATATTTTAAAATATAGTTTATTTTATTTTTTAATATATCATTTTAAGTAAAATTTTTGCTGTGTAAATTTCTACATATTTTATTATTTTATATTTAATTTTTATTAAATATTAAATAATAAAATTTAAATTTATGACCATTTTATTATTATTATTATCAAGACTTAATGCTATATTAAAAGGATAACTTAATTTAATAATTTAATTATTATATGAAATTTTAAAATATAATTTATATTATTTTTAATTATAAACAGGGGAAGAATAGAGAAATTTGTGCAGCTAAACAGGCAAATCACCCTTGCATTAAACCTTGCTTCTCTCAGGTGTTAACAACTAACATCTGTGAGGAAAACCAGACCTTATACATCTCAAACCTATGCATTCTTTTCATGGGTTCTAAGTTAGTAATTAATTTGACATAAGAACCCAGCAGGGTTTCCAAGAGAGAATACATGAAAAAAAAAACAGGATCTCGAATCACAATTGAGAATAGATGTTAAAAAAAGAGAAGCTAAATATAGTGTAGCTTCATCTTAAGCCATCTTCTCCAAGCAAGCATGCACCGCCATCACCCTACTGATCATCTTTTCACCTGAGCATTGATGTTAGAGATCGAAAAACTACTTCTTCACAAGGGATAGTAAGGCCCATATCATGATCAAAGCCAAATTCTTCTTCTGCTCTTTGAAGCAAGGACTGAAACTCAGGGTGGCTCAAAAATGAGATTGGAACAATGTATCTACTTCTGTTTTCACCAACATACACAGCAAAGTGCCCTTTTGGCACGTCAAGAGGGAGGCCATCATCATCATAGCCATGTTTCTTGCCTAAACTCGAGCATCTCTTGAGGATTTGCTTGAGGACTGCTGTTTGAGGTAGTTTGTGTGATTTTCTAATAGCCATTTGGAGTTTGAGAGAAGGTGTGGTGAGAAAGGGTTAGTCTTAAGAGAGATAACAGTGTGTACTTGTAGTAAAAGGTGACGGTGGTGATGGGAGGATTGCGGGTGATAGGGGTATTTATGAAGAAGTCAAGGGGGAGAGAAAAAGAGAGACGGTGTGAGATAGATAGGAAGAGGGGTCATGTGGAGTGTGGGGGATAAGGACATGCCACGGGCGTTTTGGGGTATGTGTACGTGAAGCAAGGACATGATGGGAGCAAGCTTACTGGGTTTGCAATTCTATGTTGGCCTTCCTAATGACATTAAGGACCCCCCTCTCGCTCTCAGCTTTAATTTTCAACTTGCCTTGTTGAAAAAAGGAAAAAAAATTATAAGAACTTGCATTTAATTAGATGGAAGAGGTTTAATCTGCTTGTGCTTCTCTTATTTTCATATTTTTCAGCATTTTAGCTTGAAGTTCAGTCCTTCATGCAAATTGTTAGCAACCCTTTCAACTCACCTCCACTTCGCAATTGATTGCTATCTTTTACGCTCTTTCAAGTTCACAAAAACCCAGCTCATTTTGCCTTGTAGTTTTCATTTCCATTTCTGGTGAGAACTCACATATATCATCTTCGAGGAATCTCCATCTTCTCAACTGCTTCGTCCACAATACCTTGGTCTTATGTCCTTGGTTCACTTAAGACAAGATAATGTATCGAGAATAGGGCTACTCGGTTTTTCAGTCTCTACCTAGCTATAAAAGTCTTCATCCTCAGTCTTCGCTATAAAAAACATCTCTATCTATAAGATTAATGTTTATTAATCTCTCTCTCTCTCTCTCTCTCACACACACACACACCCCTGAAATCACGTACACACAATAAGCGTACTGGAGAGTACAAGCCTGTTGACGCTTTGGTTTCTTGTGGTTGCAGGGCTTGTGATTCAGTGGAGCGTGGACCAAAACAACATCTCCTACACAGTACAGTTCGTGCGTCCAAATAGTCGAAAACCTATGTGTATATCACCGCAAGCTATTCAGTTTTTTTGACCTTTGCAGCTTTACCCGCATATTGTAGCATGACACCTGTAACGGGGTTAAACATGTAAGAGGGTATGCGGATGAAAACAATGCTGGAACGACACAGTGGACAGTGATATATAGCTTGTTCTTTGACAGAATCAATAACAGGGGTTAACGATAAGTGATAGATAGTTAAGTTAGATAATATTTATGTAGTTTTATTTATTAAGAGTAGAATAATATTTTTAGTTTAATTTATATATATTTTATTTATATTTAAGTTAAGGTTATATATTCATAATATATAAATTATTCAGAATTTTAGCTTCGTTTTTGTGTTTGATCTTAATTATTTTAACATGGTATCAGAGCTGGTTTTATAAAATGAAGCTTAATTTCAAACACAGCTTTGCAAATCCAACTGAAAGAGATTTTGTCTTTTGCTTCTGCAAAATTTGGTATTTCGTTAGTTTTTGCAATTATTTTGGTATTTTATTTTCCCTTCAACTTTTGTAATTTGGTATTTGCATTCAGTTTCTACAAATTTATTTTGTGTTTTGGAGTAATCGTATAATTTTGAGAAGTTTTTGTAATCTCTGTTCAGTTTCTGCAATTTGATATTTTATTTTTCACTGCTTTTGCATTCTAGTTCTCTGTGATTGTTGATTATGGGTACTAAAAGAGATAATTCGCTTTAATCTGTAAGTGTGAGGTTGGATGGTAAGAACTATTCGTATTAGAGCTATGTAATGATAAATTTTTTTAAGGGTAAGAAGATGTGGGGGTATGTTAATGGAACTTATATAATACCTAAAAATGTTGAGGAGGGGGATGCTTTTTTGATAGATACATGGGAAGCAAATAATGCAAAGATCATTACTTGGATCAACAATTCTGTTTAGCATTCGATAGGCACGCAGTTGGCAAAGTATGAGACAACAAAAGAGGTTTGGGATCATTTACAAAAGTTATTCACGCAATCAAATTTTGCAAAACAGTATCAATTAGAGAATGACATATGAGTTCTTCATCAGAAGAATATGAGTATTCAAGAGTTTTATTCTGCTATGACAGATCTTTGGAATCAATTGACTCTTATAGAATCGGTAGAATTAAAGGCATGCGGTGCTTATATTGAGCGTAGAGAGCAGCAACGATTAATATAGTTTTTAACAGCACTTCGCAGTGACTTCAAAGGACTTAGAGGTTCAATTTTGCATCGTTCTCCACTGCCTTCTGTTGACTCTGTTGTGAGTAATTTATTGGCTGAAGAAATATGTCTTCAATCTTATTCTGAAAAGAAAATTCTTTCTGCTTCAAATCCTTGAGTACTAGCAGTACCTTCTAAGCCATTCTCTAATCATTAGAAGAAACCTTACACAAGGGTTGGCTTCGATGAGCGTAGTTTCTATAAGCAGAAAGGTCATTGGAAGGTTCAGTGTCCTAAGTTGAGACAACAAAATCAAGCTTGGAAGTCTGGCAGTCAGTCATAACTTATTGCTCACAGACCACCTCAAGGTTATAAACCATCACACCATAATACTGCAACAATAACTTCCCCAGGCTTTATTACCGATCCCAATACTTTGGCTGAGCAATTTCAGAAGTTTCTCTCCTTGCAGCCACAAGCAATGTCCGCTTCTTCTTCCATAGGTCAGTTGCCTCATAGTTCCTCAGGTAAATCACACTCTGAATGGGTCTTGGATTCTGGTGCTTCTCATCATATGTCTTCAAATTCCTCATCTTTTACCTCTGTGTCCCCTTTGTCCTCCATTCCTGTTATGACTGCTAATGACACTCCTATGCCCTTAGCAGGTGTTGGTTCTGTTATCACACCTCACTTGTCTCTCCCTAATGTTTATCTTATTCCAAAACTCAAATTGAATCTTGCATCTGTTGGTCAAATATGTGATTCTGGTGATTATTTAGTCATGTTTTCGGGTTATTTTTGTTGTATATAGGATCTGCAGTCTCAGAAGGTGATTGGGACAGGCCGTAGGGAGAATGGAATATATATTTTGGATGAGCTAAAAGTGCCAGTTGCTACTGCCCCTGCTGCTACTACTACTATTGATTTGTCTTCCTTTCGTTTAAGTATTTCATTTTCTAGTTTTTATTTATGGCCTTCCTGTCTAGGTCATGTTTCATCTTCTCGTTTGAGATTTTTGGCATCCTCAGGAGCTTTAGGAAATTTAAAAAATTATGACATTTCTGATTGTAGTGGATGTAAACTGATAAAATTTTCTACTTTACCTTTTAATCGAAGTATTTCTGTTTCTTCTTCACCATTTGATTTGATTCATTCTGATGTATGGGGACCTTCTCCTGTTGCCATAAAAGGAGGGTCTCGATATTATATATCTTTTATTGATGATCATACTCGTTATTGTTGGGTTTATTTAATAAAACATCGTTCTGAATTCTTTGAGATATATACAGCTTTTCGAGCTCTTATCAAAACTCAACATTCTACTGTGATTAAATGTTTTAGGTATGATATGGGTGGGGAATACACCTCTAATAAGTTTTGCCAATTGCTTGCCTTAGATGGAACCATCCACTAAACTTCATGTACAGATACTCCTAAGCAAAATGCTGTTGCTAAAAGAAAACATAGGCATATTGTCGAAACTGCTTGTTGTCTGCTTTTGTTCCTAGTGAGTTTTGGGGACAAGCTGTTCTTACTGCAGTAAGTTTGATTAATATAATTCCATCTTCTCATAGTTCTGGTCTATCTCCTTTTGAAAAGTTATATGGTTATGTCCCTGATTATTCCTCATATAGAGTTTTTAGTTGTACTTGTTTCATTCTTCATCCTCATGTAGAACGCAGTAAGATATTCTCTCGATCCGCTGTTTGTGTCTTTCTAGGTTATGGTGAAGGTAAAAAGGGGTATCGTTGTTTTGATCCAATAACTCAGAAACTTTATGTGTCTCGTCATGTTGTCTTTCTTGAGCATATATCTTTCTTTTCTATTTCATCTATTCCACCCACTACTCATAACATGACTAAATCTGATATTATTCATATAGATCCCTTTTCAGAGGATTCTGGTAATGATACCTCTCCCCATATTTGATCAATTTGTACTCCTAACTTTACAGGTATTGGTACTTTACTCTCTAGCACACCTGAAGCTCCATTCTCATCTACAGCCCCTCAAACTTCATATGAGATTATGGATCCACCTCTACGCCAGTCCATCCATATTCGTAAGTCCACAAAACTACTAGATTTTGCTTATTCTTCATCATTTACTTCTTTTTTAGCTTCTATTCATTGTCTCTTTGAGCCCTCTTCCTATAAAGAGGCAATTCTTGATCCACTTTGGCAGCAAGTTATGGATGAAGAACTTTCTATTTTGCATAAGACAGATATTTGAGATCTGGTTTCTCTACCTCCTAGTAAGAGTGTTTTTGGTTGTTGTTGGGTGTATAAGATTAAAACTAATTCTGATGGGTCTATTGAGGATACAAAGCTAGGCTAGTTGCAAAAGAATATTCTCAATAATATGGTATGGATTATGAGGAGACATTTGCCCCGGTTGCAAAAATGACTACTATTGATACTCTTATTGCCGTAGCTTTGATTAGTCAATGGCATATTTCTCAGCTTGATGTTAAAAATGCCTTCTTGAATGGAGATCTTCAAGAAGAAGTTTACATGGCACCTTCTTCTCGTATTTCACATGACTGTGGATATGTTTGTAAGCTTAAGGAAGCATTATATGGTCTCAAACAAGCACCCCCTGCTTGGTTTGAGAAATTCTCTATTGTGATCTCATCTCTTGGTTTTGTTTCTAGCAGTCGTGATTCTGCTCTTTTTATTAAGTGCACTAATGTAGGTCGTATCATTCTGTCTTTATATGTTGATGACATGATTATTACTGGTGATGACATTGATGGCATGTCAGGTTGGAAGACAGAGTTGGCTAGACGATTTGAAATGAAGGATTTGAGTTATCTTTGATATTTTCTAGGTATTGAGGTAGCATACTCACCTAGAGGTTACCTTCTTTCTCAGTCGAAATATGTTGCAGATATTCTTGAGCGGGCTAGACTTACTAATAACAAGACTATAGATATTCTCATTGAGGTTAACGCAAGGTACTCTTCTTCTGATGGTTTACCTTTGATAAATCCTACTTTATACTGCACTATTGTTGGGAGTTTGGTATATCTCACCATTACTCGTCCAGATATTGCATATGTTGTTCATGTTGTTAGTTATTTTGTTGCTTCTCCTACTACTGTTCACTAGGCTGCTGTTCTTTTTATTTTGCGATATCTTCGGGTATAGTTTTTCAGAGTCTTTTACTTTCATCCACCTCTTTTTTGGAGTTGCGTGCATACTCTAATACTGATCATGGTAGTGATCTCATAGATCGCAAGTCTGTTATCGGGTTTTGTATCTTTTTAGGTGATTTTCTTATTTCTTAGAAAAGCAAGAAACAATTTATTGTTTCTCAATCATCCACCGAAGCAGAATATCATGCCATGACATCTACTACTAAAAAGATTGCTTGGTTACGTTGGTTATTTACTGATATGGGAGTTTCCTTTTCTTATCCTACTCCTATGTATTGTGACAACCAGAGTTCTATTCAGATTGCTCACAACTCGGTTTTTCATGAGCGAACTAAGCACATTGAGATCGATTGTCATCTTACTCGTCATCATCTTAAGCATGGCACCATTGCTTTGCCTTTTGTTCCTTCTTCCTTGCAAATTGCAGATTTCTTCACCAAGACACATTCCATCTCTCATTTTTATTTTCTAGTTGGCAAACTCTCGATTCTCGTAGCTGCCGCATCATGAGTTTGAGGGAAGATGTTAAATAATATTTATGTAGCCTTATTTATTAAGGGTAGAATAGTACTTTCAATTTAATCTATATATACTTTATTTGTATTTAGTTTAAAGTTAATCATTCATAATATACAGATTATTCAGAATTCTAGCATTCTTTTTGTGTTTGATCTTAATTATTTTAACAAGTTCAAGACTTAACAAAAACATTAGTAGCATGAATGGCAACATGCATAGGTAATGACAACATGCATTAGTAGTTATAGATTTGGTAACAGTGTATTCGGTAGGATATGGGTTAAGGTTCGTCGTAAATTTTAACTTAGACTGCGGAGAGTCCAAGGCATGCAAACACATCTATTCTGGCAATTTGTGAGTTGTCATAATAGACAACTGGTTTGTTAGGTGGCAGGCTAGGATGAGAAGAAACAATTGGGGAAGTTTTTGCGGTTGATTGTTTTGGGAAAAACTAATCGGGTGTGTTCTAAGTCTTAGGGGATGATTTTTGTTATAATTTTTCATGTTATTACACTTTAAATAGGCTACATATAAGTGTGTACCTTGCAATTTTTATGTGTAGGTAGAAACCATTGGGCATAGCACACAAATACGGATTGATATGTTTCTTTTGTTGAGATTACTAAAAGGTTGTTATGGTTCCTGTATTTTAAGTGTGCTAAACTATGCATATTCTCTCTACTTGTGTATTTCTGCTAGTGCGAATTTTATTTTTTTTGATGAAGAGAAACACTTAATTATTAAACAAGCACGAGAGGATTAATAAAAAAGAAGGTTAACAGGGAGCTGAGCTGCCGCATAGAAGTTGAGATTTTGATGAGAAAATCGACCCTGTGACAACACCCCTTTATTCTTGAGTATTCGATCTGTAAGTAATCTAATCTCCATATGATTATGATGAAGGTTATTAGCTGAACTTTCATGAAATAATGGCAAGTACAACTGGCTTCTCTGAATCCTATATAATTGCAATGAAATGATTTGACGGGCATGGAACTGCAGCGGAACAAGAGTTGAACTGTTGTTCCATCATATGTTAGATACTAAAGCAGCCGGACATCAGCTTTGGTTTCTAAAGGAGCCGCCATGCGTGCTTAAGCTTGTTTTCCATGATAATCACGATTTTTGCAAAGGGAATGAAGAAGCCAAGGCGGCTCTAGATGGCCAGATAATAATGGAAGTAATTGTGCCTTCTTGCTAAATTTGCAAACCTATCTATCAGATTATCCAGAACAGAAGTACTGTAATGCTTCTAGAAAAAAACAAGGGTTAATATCTCAACAATAGAAGGCTTCCTCCATGGTCCAATACAAACCACTATCACCAGAATAGGAGATATGTATAAATCTACTTAAAATCTGCACCACTGGTTTTTTCCTAGCCTGGCTCCATTTCAGAAAAGTTATGTCTCCATGTTCTGAGGCTGAGAAAGCGATCTGCAAAGAACTAAGTTTAATTCACAATACGGAAATGTCCAGTATATCTGTCACTCTCTCTTTGTTTTCTGAACCTCCCAATGTCCATGACAGTGTCTTTACTCTCAATTCACCAACTAGAACTTTATCGTCGTTCGAATCCCATACTTAGAAACCATCAAAATTTCAAAAAGTTCTCACACACAAAAAAGAAGGAAAATCAACCAAAAAGTAGGAAGTCAAAACTCAAAAGGTAATAACCAGGGAATAACATTTACCACTGTCCATTACTAACGTGAAGGCCGAAACCAGCATGAAAATTTTTCCCCTGAATGGACCACTTGAAATAAATCATAAATACCCACATAGAAATAACTGGCGTGCACAGTACACGCATGCACACTATATATGTGTGACACATACCGTACAAATATAATATAAACGCGTGAGACGGAAAAATTGCTGTACAGCTAAACCAACTAATTAAGAGAAGGGAAAAAAAATTACCCTTAACGTCGCCGTCTTTGAGAGAAGCTCTCCCATGTTCTGTGAACGAGATTGATTGAGAGAATGGACAATGGAAATATGCGACTGCAAAGGCCCACCATTCTCACTGAAATGCGGTGCCCCGCTAAACCAAGAGACTAATGTATTTTCTTTATAGTTGATAATGACCTTGCCTTTTTTGAAGCACATGAAGGCCATGTTACTCTTGCCCCCAAACTCCTGTAAAGACAACATAGTAAGGTCTTTCTTTTAACATCATTTCAACTGCTGCACACGGCTACTTTACCAAGCAAATCATGTCTCAAACTGTAACTGCCTAGTGCCCACTTGGGATCTTTTATGAACAAACCCAAATTACGTCAATACCCTTGTTAGTTGCATCAGTCGTCTCTACTAGCTATTGCCAGAAATTTGGCAAGACCTGGAGTCATGACAGTAAGAGAAACAACTATATAAGATGGAACTGTTCATCTCCACATCCACATGTTATTGGCATCTGATAGCAAGTAGCATAAGAATCGAATGGCATTACATCAGTTTATGCCATCAAGATTTGAAAAGGGGAAAACAACTGACCCTGATATGGAATGAAAGAAAATGCGATTGTTAACTTGAATAATCATGTCAGCATGCTCAGTATGGTTCTTTAGTAGAAATTTTATTTAACACAGCAAGTTAACCTGGTTCATAAGAACAACAATATCAGCTGAAAGATTTCTGTGTTGTCCTCTTCGTTCATGTACTCTATGGTCAGGAAACCGATGGTGATGCACTGGAAACGTCAAACAGTCACATGGGTTGTAAGGAAAGTAGTCAGAAACAAAGGGCCCAAGAACGCAGACTTGCAAGTAATACCCAGCTAAGATTATCAATCAGATAAATATTGAGATATTGATCTGTGAAAGCTAAGGACTTCAAATATGACACCAATTAAAAAACGATTGAGCAAGCATTAATAATAAGATTAGGACAGTGTGACACCAATTCAAATATGGCACGTTGCTGGTGGCTTAGACACCACCACCAATTAAAAAACGATTGAGCAAGCAATGGAATTGAAATCACCACGACACCGTATGTACGATCAACGCAAAAGACATAATGGGTGCCCATTTTCACATGCCTTGCATAATAAAGAATCAAAAGGACAGATACAGTTGGTTTTGATTAATGCTTTGAAGGGCCCTCAGCTTCATTAATATGTATTATACAAGTCATTTGTGAAGAGTTTTCAGCACAAGAATACTCTGAACAAATCCGATAATCATTGAAGCCTCAAAGCCATATTAAGCCACGTACCTCATTGTTGTCAGGTTGATGTATTCAGTGGTAAAACATCCCAAGGAACAGTGTGATACAAACACAAATCAAACAAGAGGTACAGTGCTTGAAAGTAACATCAAGCTGATAATTTGATAACAAAATAGTTGCAAGGCCAGAGATAACCTAATCAGTATACCCTTGCTGTTACCCAAAATCTGACAGTATAAGAAAAGGAATATCAGGCATTGGCAGGAGATAATCTAAAAGCTGTTCAAACAGCAAAAAACGTCGTTCTTTTCTCTATATTAATTTAAGAAGGATAAAAAAATGATTGTGCATCTCATTACAGCTAGTAATTTACTCGCCAATATATTCTAAGCATATGTATTAAATCATAAATTCTAATCCAATATATGCCTTCTGTGCACCACAAGTCTGATGAATCGAAAGGCATCTATACAAATCTAGCTATGTTCTCAAATCTAAAAAAGCAGAGAAGTTTCATGCCTGTTTGGAGTGCCTGCATATTGTTTGGAACAAATAAGCACTAGTCAATGTGTTAACGTTAACGTACACATATCAAATACACTTCCTAAAGCACTTAATGCAGACAACAGATATCTGGAGTAAACTTAATTCTTAATAAAATTTAATCAATTGATACATCATTTTTGTTAATTGATACCGAACTATATTTTCATGTATAAGCACAAAAATTGGGAAGATGGTAAGAAAAAAAAAAAAAGAAGGGGGGGAGGGAGGGGGGGTGGCGGGTGTGTACAAAACTACCCTCTGCTGAGAAAATAAGGATCATTGCTACATGCCTATGCCACTGTGTTCTTCAGCCTAAGCCAATGTGAAGTAGAAATCTCAAAACTCTGCATAAGTAAAGTCACTGGTCGGAGGGAGATTTCAACTGTTGATTCTGCCCATCTATCAAGCTTATCTGTCGTCGGAGTTTTGCTATATGAGCTTGCACCTAACACATTGAATCCACACTGTCAAAGAATAGCTTTACAGTTTTCCATGCAAAATGTGACTCATTGGGAATTAGTGAGATTAAAAAACACGCTGCTAATGCAAAAAAGAACATAGAATTCAACAGCTCTTAAATGTTCAAACATAAAACCCATCCATCAATGATAGAAAAAGTTGGTGTTCAATCCACAATCAATTCCAATTTATTTTTTAATTCAATTTTAAATAAACACAAAAGGACAGCAGTTCAGCACAATTGAATAAGAAATTGTAGAGTGAGAAAGCAATGGATGGCAAGAAATATTCTCTATATGTCGAAGGACTAGTTTTTGATCTGCAGAAAAATGGTAATTAATTAGCTTAGTGAAAATTGTCTGTGACTGAGAAACTATAGCGGTTATCAAATAAATTAACTATTGCTCGCCAACTACTTAGAAGTTCAGGAAATCGTTAGAACTTTTAAGATAACCATATATCTGAATTATGCTTTCTTTTCCACTAATCCCCAGCTCCTACAAGATCAAAATTTCCATGAGGTATTGATATACCAGTTTAATGTATTTACTCTGTAGTAGACAGAGCCATTATTGCAGGAAATAGTGCCCTTGTACTGTTTTTTTTCATTCCTTCTGTCCCAGCTGACAGTTTATTACTAGTTCAAATCCTTCAAACAGGCTAGTCCATTAATATGGCATGTCTTACTCCAAGCCACTGTTGAACAAGCATCAAAGGAATTGATACTTCGCAAATATTACCACCAAGAAATTTTTTTATTCATACATAACAAGCCCGAAAGCTAGTTCATATACACCTGCTTGCATTATTATATTCTTCCTTTCTAATTATTTTTGATATATAAGAAAAGAGAGAACGAAAGAAATTCTTTCTGACCTGCTGACGAGCTGCTGCAAGCTGTAGTAGCTCATCTGCTTCAGAGAAATTCATAAACCACTGGGATAGAGGATGATCTTTAGTGTCACCTCTCTTCCTTTTACTTGTATCTTCAACTGGCACTGTACGAAAACATTAGTTAATTTATTCATCCAAAGCAAGGTGAAGAGCATTTACTGGCAGAAGACAGCTAAAATACAGACCAGGAGGAGGCAAAGTAAAACCAGCAGGTAATCTGGGCAAGTTTACAGCTGGATGACTCTGTATGCGAGCTAATAAACCTTCTGAAGGCTCAGGGAATACAATCTCATCGTATGATTCTACAACAACTGGCTTCTTCATTGACAAAGAGCCAGATTCATCTTCTGGGTACAACTTCAAGTGATGATATCTGTAGAAGACCAATTTTAAACTTTTCATTATACTAGAAAGCACAATATTTTTTGGTTCTAACTGACTAGAATTCATTCAATTGAATACCACCAAAATACACTGTCTCACATATTTCCACTATCAGCAGCCATCACAGTCATTAAACTGGAAATCAATTCAGTCTAGATGTTCGGTCAACTATTTGATTATTCCCAAACAAGTGATTGGAGAAAGGAACATTTGGTTTAAGCTACATGCCACTAATACCTTGCAGCTGATCAATCAACCATCTCCAAGGAGACAAACACACGCACTTTTGGTCTGAATTCCCACATTTCAATCTGAACTGCTTTGTCAGAAATTCCATATCTTTTGACATGTAACTGAGCAATCTCCCTCATATGGCAATGCTCTCTCTCTCTCTAGACACACACACACACACACACACCCACATACACATACACACACACACACACACACACACCCACTTTAAATATGTTATGTTGAAAAAGGGAGTTGGCAAATATGAAGCTGAGTGGGAGTTAATTTACATTATATATGGCTCTATCATACCTTTCCATAATTTTACAGCAGTTCATTTTAGCTATGTACTCCAATGACACACATAATGCTTGTCACAAAATCATCTGGCCAGGTCACTAGCTTCTGATAACATTTTATACAGAAATCAGAACCAAATAATAGACAAGGGAACTCACAAGTTCAAAGGCTTATCACAAACATCACTGTGGAAATACAGAGTAATGGCAATCTCAAATTCACCCCAGCCTGCTTCTGATAACTCAAAAGGTGGTGTCTCGATGACTCTTGTAGGATTATTGAAGCTAGAATGAAGCTGAAAAACAGCTCGTTTTATGACTACACCAAGATCCTCATTTGTGGCTCCACGTACATAGACAGTCCACTTATGAGATTGATACCTGATTAACAGAATATTGAAATCATGATCCAAGCACACAACAGACAAAAGAATGGGCATTATCCTGAAGATTATTTAACAACTTACTCGTTTGCCTTTTTGCCAAGCCAGAATGCTATGTTGCCGTAAACTATTGGAACGCTAATCTCAACATCTTTGAGCTTCTTATTCAAAATCTGTGCCAGACCATACACGATAACACAAGGAAAGTAACAGAACTAACAATGCAATGCCTCATGATTCCTAGTTTATTATTACAAGTATAATGATAAACAACACATCAAGCATCAAGCATGCACTCGAAACCAAATACTGTTAACATAAACCACCCAAAATTCACGACCATAGATAACATCCAATTGAGATAAAAGTTAAAACAACAAAGTTTAAGGCTGGGATAAAAAAAATAGCCTCTGCTTTCTTAGTAAGATCATTAATTTAAGAATAAGCAACCTGTCATTTCACATATGCAATAAAATTTGACACTAACATCTCCTATCATATCAACACTCAACCAGTCATAGAAAACAGAGCATTTTACAGAGTTCCAAAAACCTGCTTTCTAAGAAAACAAATTTTACCTTTCTAGGAAATTAAGTAACGGGAAGCAAAGAATTCACATTCAATCACTACACAAACCCCATTAGCACTAAATTAAGCAGCAGTTACAAAACAGTGTTCTTTTCAATTTGGTTAAAAAACTACAGAACAAACAATTTTGAGCTTTTTTTTTCGCAACAACTGCAATAAAATTTACACCAACAAATCCTGTCCACACTGAAAAACCAATCATTAAAAAACAGAGCTTTATTTTTTTTTGGAGTTTCAATATAGAGCTTTCATAAAAACAAGTTTTACCTCTCTGGGCTCAATAATTTTACTAATTGCAGTAACTATAACTATCCAAATCAAAATTAAAACAAAAAAAAAATCACACTCGATCATGACGAAAGGCTAAACCCTAATGAAGCAAATCAGAAAACAAAATCTTTCAATTGGGTTACTAAAAACCTGCATCAAGAAACGATTCTGAGCATCCGGGCAACATTATTTCATTGATTTGAGAGATGTATGGTTATCAAAATTGGAAAAGAAGATCACAAAAAAAGTTAGTACCTTCTTTTCAGTGTTCTCTTCAGTTTTGCTCATTTTGATTCTCTGTGATTTGGGTATGGGTCCACTAATTTCAACAGGATGATCTTGGCCGTTCTTTTTTGATGACGATGTACTGTTTGTCATGCCCCTTTAACACCACCTTCTTGTTACTAATTTGGTGTTGTTGGTTCAATAAAATTAGGGTTTGTTTTCGGCTCAGTTCGATTGGTTGAAGAAATAAGATTGCCTACTGCAGGTTTTAATTACAGATCTATTCCCAGCAAGTCAGATGGAGAGGTATGATGTTAGTGAGGGGTAATTATGTCAATCAAGGAGAGAGTATTAAGTAAAGTTACTAACGAGCCCTTCTTCTAAAGTCGTGGCAAGTTTGATCTGGTGGTTTATACAACTGTATGTTAATGTAGTGTATCTGATTCTTAAGTCGTGTTTGGCTTGTTGGATCGGGGAGACAAAATGAGGAGGATTTGTTTCCAACCCTGAACAGAATTTTTGAGCATGGTGACATCATAAACTGATTTAATAATATTTACTTTTCTATATGTCTAACTCTACTCAAATTTATAGCATAGTAATTGATTTGATCAAATATTATTACTAATATTATCTTAATCTAATCTTATTTAATGTGTATTTTTTTTTTATTACTATAGATGTTTAAACTAATTTGTGTGTATATCAATTATTTTTATAGATCCTCAAGTTAATAATCATGTAAGTCTCAAATGATCCTAAAACTTATGGTGATCTTTAAAAGTAAATCTAGAATCTTACCAGTTAAATTATATATTTAAAGTTTTATTTTTTTGTACTTATTTATTTAGTAGAAGAATATTGTGTATCCTGATTTTAGCATACATGACATTTATTTATTTTCCTTTTTTATTTGTGAGAGCTTCCCATTTTATTCCTTGTTTTATAAACTATAATTATTGGGTTTGTTGTATAAATTTGTTTTTAGCTATAACTATGCTATTATAAAAGGCTTTGGATTATAAATTTTGATATGTACATTTTTTTAGGACACATGCAAAAAACAAAATACACAACTCAATAAAATAAAATAAAATAAAATAAGAAATAATATATACTAATTTACTCAAATTTAGTTATATTTACAAACAATTATAGAAATTTTTTATTAAGTAATATAGAAATTATAATCAATCTATATTAATTAGAGAACAATTAAAAATTTGATTGTGTGAATAACCTTTGCAGATGATCTCAAATCTTTTTTGTTGTCTTATACTCCACCAACTACGTACCTATCAAATTTTCAACAGAATTGTTGATCCAAGAAATGATTTTTGCATTATTTGCTTCCCATGTATATATTAAAAAAGCATCCTCATTCTCAATATTATCAGATATCATATAAGTTCCACTAATATATCCCTACATCTTTTTACCTTTAAGAAAATTTCTTCTCCAATATGAATAATTCTTCCTATCCTACCTCACACTCACAGACTGAAGCGAATCATCTCTTTTAGTAGCTATAATCAACAATCACAGAGAACCAAAATGTAAAAGTAACGAAAAATAAAATACCAAATTTCAGAAATTGAACAGAGATTGTAGAAACTAAATAAATATATTCTTAAAATTATACGATTACTCTAAAATACAAAATAAATTTGCAGAAACTGAACGCAAATACCAAATTGCAAAAGTTGAAGGGAAGACAAAATACCAAAATAATTGCAAAAATTGATGAAATACCAAATTTTACAGAAGTGAAAGATAAAACCTCTTTCAGTTGGATCTGCAAAGCTATGTCCGGGATTAAGCTTCGTTCCATAAAACCAACTCTGATACCATGTTAAAATAATTAAGATCAAGCATAAAAAGAAGGTTAGAATTCTGAATAATCTGTATATTATGAATGTTTAGTCGTAACCTAAATACAAATAAAGTATATATAGGTTAAACTGAAAGTACTATTCTACTATTAATAAATAAGACTATATAAATATTATTTAACAATGGGAACCATAAATCGCTTCTTCTCACCTTCCCCAATGTAAATTGCCAAGAAAACATCAAAGGACCTTGAAGCAGCTTTATTGGCACCAAAAACAGACTGAGGGAGACTTTGTTTAGCAGAAGCAATGGGTAAACGAATAGCCATTGTCGCTTTGTTAACGTATCTAAGGAAGAGGAAACTTGCTGCAACTTACTTGATCTTGCAATTAGAGATATGATTGCAATAACTAATTTATAGCTCGTAATTAGATGGGACACAGATTAGATAAACTGGACGTAAGATGTTGCTATAGAACCTAATAGGTGTACAAGCAAAAATTAGCAAGTGAAAGAAGGTTGAATTACTAGAAGTTGAAGCATATAGTATTATGATCCAATTGAATGGAAATAAACTTTCAACTTGTCAAAGTAAGTTCAAAACATAATGCATCATTAGCAGAGCTTTCTTTTGACCAAATAATTACTAAGTTCAAGGAAATGATCAGCTTGTCACCAATGTTCCTCTCCCCAAAGCTAAAATTAACCTTTTTGTTCAATCATTTAATTCCCTATTGGAATTAATACATAATACCTTTTTGTTTCTCCACTTGGAATAATTTGAATCCCCATGAATAAAGATTCTAGTTTTCAAATATTGACAAATATTTATTTTAAGAAATTAACTCGAACTAAAATTACCAAGAAGAGAATCTTTAATAGGAACAAAAGTCATTAACTTACATATCATAAATTTAAGTACGAGAATGAACAATTAGCTAATGACATTTGTCTATAAAAAAGCAAAGCATTAGCAAACATTAAAAATATAGCAATCCTTTTGACAACAAATGAACTTCAAGTATGTGTTGTTGAGGGAATCCATACAGGTAATGTACTAATAATTACTCATAGGAGGTTAAACACACTAACACAATATTTAAAGTGGTTCGAAAAACCGTCTACATCCATGGAAAAAGCCAATATTATTAGAGATAGATAGAGAAAGGGTTACAATACACATAGAGAAGGAGGATCACTTCACTCAAATTCTACTCCCGTTATTCTCACACACATTGCTGCACATTGCAGCAGGGCTACTGCCCTTGACAACCCCTCTTTCTCTCCTTTTCTCTTCTCTTCACTCTTACTCACTCTCTTTTATTTTGCTCTCAAATAATGCCTCTATTTATAGGCATCAATGGTACGACAACTTGACCATAAACTATGACACTAATGGTGGTAACAAATGGGCTGTACCATTTTTGTCAATGGTTGGTGCAACTACCATTATAGCCTTTTGACAATGGCAACCCTGCTTTTTATGGTAGGTTGCACAAGTTTCTTTCATGATTGCTGTATATTAATTGCAACAATCCTAATAATTACCCCCTTTACCATCCATGTAGGCAATTGTCCTCTTGCTTATTTAGCACAAGCTTGCATTCTGTAGCTCTTCTAAGCTTACCATTCTTAGAGCATCTATGGCCAAATTTACGGGAACTCACCAAACTTTTTAATCACCAGAGTCACCAAAGCACACTTTTTTCACACCAAAGGTTACTTCAACCATATGGTCTCCACATCACATCTGAAAAGTGTTAACGCTTGTTTAAGGGATCTAACATTCCCCTTTGAGCGTGTCAACCATGCTCGATCTGGAATGATTTATCAAGCCTCACACCAAGGCTTACAATACCCCTTCAAACATAAATTTCTATTTCCATATGCGATAGTTATTATCTGAGTATTTTAATATAATCACGAGCTCACCACTCTTCCAAGAGTCTACTCATTTCGGAGTTGCGTCTTCCCTTTGTTCCACTCTAGGAACCACTCCTTACTTTTTCATGAGTCTCTCACTCTTAGTCCAATAGTCCAAGTAGCTCTACACCTTTAACCATGAAGGCAGCCCATCAAAGGTTGATTCATATCTGTCTTCATACTCTGAGTATTACAATGTCATCACCTAGTTCACCACCTTGACAAGAGTCAACTTGTTTCAGGAACCTACGCATGCCTTCTGCTCCTATATAGTAATCACGTCTTAATGCTCTACAAGTCACCCACTTATTGTCCTAGGCAAATGTCTTTTAGCTTATTGACATTTAGCATAAGGGCAATATCCATGAAAGTCAATCCGAAATTTGTCTTCATACTTATCATAACCACTACATTGGCTATCCATACACTTGTCCACTCATATCCAACCATTATATTGGCTCTAAGGTGTTATAAACTAGGGCTCCTATCATGACCCTCACACCTTCTTCTGAGGTGTCTCCACCTATTGTCATGCGACGATCTAATCTTGGATTTATATCATAGTCCTCACACCTCTTCTAAGGTGTCTTCGCTCGTTGTCATGAGGCGGTCTCATCCTCCTAATCGGGGATGACTCTAGCAACTCTAAGATTCTCTACCACCATGTGGACTTAGAAGAGATCATTGTCACTAACTATATAGAAAGAGAGAGTTGCGGTACACTTCTCGCAATCCTCCATCTTGATTTCTATATTTGGAGCTTCTATACCTTTCTGCTTGATAGCTCCACCCGCACTAACTCTTTTTGGTGTTTTTGCCTTTCATAGGCGGTTGCTTTTTATCACAAACGTTTGCACCCCCTCAATTAAGTGCTTTTGCAACAACTCATCTTTCCATCCTTACATGCATTGGAAAAGTCCTCGCCCGTTGCCTTTATCAAGAGCACAAAAGACTTCCTGTTGTATAAATTTTTATAGTTTCTGCTCTAAGCTTCATCTGGGAACTCATATTCTTCTTGTACTTGCTATCTCATTACAGTACCTCATTGGATCCTACAAGTACTTCTGCACAATCTTTGTATGCCTTAGTGCAATTTCTATTTTTCAGATTTCTTCCTATTTCTTGTTTATGTTTGACATCAGCTTATCCTGTCACAACACCTATCTAAGTTAAAATAAGGTGTCAATCTTTATCCTTTTGCTATATTTCTCTTCTATTATTAGGGTCTTCATCAATTCTCCCTTTGAGAAATTATAGTCACCGAATCTAACTTCTTTGGAGAAATCACCACTTCATCAGATCCTTGATCATACGAAACCCAACTATTCCCCTTGTGCCATCATCCTACTAATCTTTAACAGTTTCATAACAAATTGTTACATATACAAAAATAGTACCTCATAGATAATCGTTTAACTAAGCAAGTTCCCAGGAAAGATTGGAGGGGTCACACTAGTCCCGCTTAAAATCCAATCTCCTAGCCAGAACTTCTTAGACCATATCTATCCATCATACTGTCTTTCCATATATACAACCATTTGCTAGTTTTGTCGTGGCTTTCCTTTACAAGTGATTTGGGGTATCCTAGTTTTATACTTAATTTCTCAACATACATGATTGAATGTTCAGGGTATCCTAATTTTGCCTTCCCTCAAGGCAATTACAATTTCTTAAATCGTCTACATGATCGGATGTTCAGGGTATCCTAATTTTGCCTTCCCTCAAGGCAATTACAATTTCCCCACATAGCAGTTCAACATATGTAATTGGGCAAACATGTGCGACTTCTTCTTCTTCATTTCTATCGACCACCAAGATGACCTTTAGATGGCTTCTAATCAGGCAATTTCTTTTTAATAATTCATTACCACCATTTTCTAGTCATAATCTCAATCATTAGACCGTACCATTGCATTCAGAATGATCAAATTAGCTAAAAACAAGTTTGAAATCATCCAAATCGCATTTCAGACAGTTAATATTTGATCAAAACAATTATGGCCTAATCAATGGCCTAGATTCAATCTTAGATTCGGTTGCACGTAGACTCCGCTACACAAAATCCTATCCCTCAGCTCGCAGCTTGGCTCGTCTCGTGGATGATGACATGGCAAGAGGGTCCCACTTGTTGACGTGTCAGCTAATTGGACGCTGATATGGCATGCCAGCCGTACATGCTGACGCCACGCTTATGCCATAATGATGTCATCATCCATACAGGTCAGTCATGTGGGTTGGGTCATCTGGTATTCAGGTTGGGTCGGCCTATTCGGGCTAAGAAGACTCATGCGACGCGTGGCGCACATCTGTGAAAATAGCTAGCTTGCTCGCCGGCGTGTGGGGGCACGTGCGGCCACATCCAACGTCTGATTTTGACGCTGTTTTCACCAATGGCTTCGTCTCTTCCTTCTCTACACAGTGGTATGGTTAAAACATAATTATGACAACTTTTATTTTTGAGAAAAATCAAACACTTCTTTAAACTATGTGCTCTGATACCAATTGTTGGGGGGGGAATTCAGATCGGTGATATATTGATAATTGCTTATAAGAGGCTAAGCACACTGACATAATATTTAACATGGTTCGACAAATTGCCTACATCCACAGGAAAAGCTAATATTATTAGAGATAGATAGAGAAAGAGTTACAACACACATGGAGGAAGAGGATCACTTCACTTAAATTTTACTCCCATTATTTTTACACACATTACTGCACAGTGTAGCAGAGCTGTTGCCCTTGGCAGCCCCTCTTTCTTTTCTTTTCTCTTCTCTTCACTCTCACTCTCTCTCATTTTGCTCTTAAAGAATGCTTCTACTTATAGGCATCAATGATAAGACAACTTGACCATAAATTATGGCACTAATGATAACAATATATGAGTTGCATTATTTTTGTCAATGATTAGTGTAACTATCATCGTTAGGTTGCATAAGTTTTGTAGACTTTTAACAATAATAATTTTACTTTTAAGTTAAGTTGCATAAGTTGCTTACATGATTACTACATATTAATAACAACAATCTTAACATGTGTTTACATCTTGTTATAGGACACAACAAGGGCGATAATTATCATCATAACTAATATAGTGGATCATAGGATTAACCGGATGCGAGCTGGCAATGACGTCCCATACAGGAGCCGGGCCACATCGGTGGCCTTGGCATATGCATAGAATAAGGAGGTACAGGTGGTCTTCCATACATCGATGGTATAAGGAATTGACCTCCATTAAATGGCCTCATGTATCCAAATCCATTCATAACCACTTGGCTTCCATAAAATGGCATCGATGATCCAAATTCTTGAATAGCTAATTGGTTTCCATAAATTGGCTTATTTTATGACCCAAATTCATTCATAGGTGTCCTTCGAAACTGCCACTTATTGTCAATATGAGCTTTTCGAGCCAGAGATCTAGGCCTCTGCTTGTTTCCAAGAAGTTTTTTACCAAGCCAACTGCACCAGTTGCCCTTCTTGCTGTCTCCTGGGACGTCCTTACTAGAGTTATAATCCAGAAACCCGTTGGCAGGTGCGCTGCGATCTGAATCTCTCTTCCTATAATAATTTTTATTCAAAACAGTGTTATCCTCGTCGTCACTCTCCATGAATTCTTTTCGGGGGCATGGAAGTTCCGCCCTTTTGCCCCACCTAGTAAACTTCTCTAGAATTACCTATTTCTCTACGCCGCCCGAAAGCATTACCAAATCTTTTGCTGTGTCGATGGTAGTAGAATCCAACCCTGGCAAGTATTAGAGACAATTTTTAAAAAGGGAAATTTTGCAAACATATTTTTATGAATTACAGATAAAAAGCCATGCAACTGTAACAAAACAAAACAAAATATAAACTTTGATTTGCTGCAGCTGTTCCAGCTGGGTTCTCGATGGCCATTGTGAAAAGCAACTTATATGCACTTTCACTTTGAATATCAATGTTTATAATGATTTGAAACTAAGTGACAATAAAATGCTCAGGATAATTAGTTGATGCTCTCATTTCTTAGAATCTATTTGTTTTTATGTTTTAAATATATATAAAAATGTATAATTTTTTTTGCTTCAAATTATTTTTTTTGTTTTAAAATTGTTTTAAAGTGATGATGTCAAAAATAACATTTTAAAAATAAAAAAAATATAATTTTGATATATTTTCCAATAAAAAATATTTTAAAAAATAATTATTACCAAATATAATCTTAATTTATATGACTTTGTTTTAAAAATATGCTATTACTAGTGTTCTCACACTCTTCAATCATTTTTGCACCACCATTTCTTTTTTTATTTAGAGTGATGTATGGCAGCTTATGGTGATTGGATTGTTATTGATGGTCATTTAATTTTTTTTTTTCTCTTAACAGGTAATGTAGACTATTGTGTTATTTATTTTTTATTTTTCAATTTCAATCTTCATTCTATTAATTTTTTATTTCATTTATTTTTTTATTTATAGAAGTTTTTATTCTTTTTAATTTATTCCTTTGATTGCAATTTCTTATATGTTTGGTTTTTCATTTCAGTCTTTATTTTTTTAATTTTTAATTTTTTCTTTATCACTTTTGTTGAAGTTTTTTTTTCTTTCAATTTCACCATTCAATAATTTTTCTATTATTTTATTTTATTTTTAGTTTGACAGTCATTCTTTTGGTTTTTTTATTTTATTAAAGTTATTTTTCAATTCAATTAAACCCTCCAATTAAAAATTTTTATCTCTCAAATTAATATTTTTTCTCACCTTCTTTCTTTTCAGTCCTTTTGTGTAATTTTTTTTTCTTGTTTCATCTTTAACATTTAATTTATTAGAAGCTCAACTTCATATAATCTTATTATTCTACATTAGTTTTTTTTTAATATTGGTTTTGTAATTATTTTCAAGTTTTTTCTATAAGTTTATCTTGGTTTCATGACTTAGGTCATGATTTTTGCATGTCTTTTTTTTAATATAAGTTTTTTCTTAGTTTTTCCATTTCTATTTTATTTTTCAAGGCATTATTCTAATTTATCTATAATTTTTTTATACAAATGAAGTTTTTTTTTTAAATTGAAAATATTTGTTTTAAATTATATTGCTGATGTGTTCAGCCTTGTGTAATATTTTTTATGACATGGGTTTATCTAGTTAATTTCATTTGTGTTTATCTTTTAAGTCATGAGTTTTTTAGGGTGTTAATTTATCTTTTATTTATTTAAATAAATAAGTTCAATAAACACAATCGGATGCATGTCTTATTTTATGTTATGAAATATCTTGATCTTACTTGTATAGGCTTTTTAATTTATATGTTGAACTTTATATATAAAAAAAATCATTGAAGCAACCTACATGCCTAGTATTTTTTTTAAAAAAATTTATAACTTGCAATAAAATACAGGTTAAATAACTAATAAAATTATAAAAAGTGTGTACAAAACACTACCCACTTGCATTGTTTAACCTCTTATATTTTACTATGGATTTACTATTCAACTTTTTTTTAATAGTAAATCCATAGTAAAATATAAAAGTTGAGGGTTGATTCTCCACTCTTAGCTTTAGAGCTTTAGAGGACATAATATATATATATATATATATAGAGAGAGAGAGAGAGAGGAAGTATTATTAAATTAATCTAGTGTTGTACTCTCTAGATTAAACATTATATATTGCTGTATATGTATAAATAGAAAAAATTGAATAACTAATAAGTGAAGTTTCCAATTTCTCTTCAACTGGTAGTATTTATATTTCACATAAAATCATAAAATCAACCATAAAATCATGGTTTCACCTTATTTTAAGTGAATTTATTTAACAATTACTAATTACCGAGCATTTTTTATCTAATGATGGATTATCCATTTGTTTTAATTTAAGAGTGGTCTTATAGTTTTTCAGCATAGGTATCAAGATTTTTAAGTCAGGATCATAGATCTTTGAGACAATTTCCTAATTTTGAACAATGATATTGAGAAAGTGAGAGCAACTCTGCAGATCTGTATTAATAAATTCTCTTATGGGTGGACATTTCCCATCCCATTTGTCTCTACCAAAAGTAAATGATGTACAAAAGTTTTGAAGCAAATTAATTCCTGCTCTGTGTTATGATAAATTCAAGCCTGAAATGATGTCAATAAAGGTATCTTCTCGGCAAGGAAGTGTAAGACCGCCCATCGGATGATTATATCCGAATTCTTCTTCGGCTTTTCTTAGCAATTCTTGGAATGAAGGTTGATTCAAGTATGAAATTGGAACAATGAATCTTTTCTTTTGGCTCTCTCCAACATAGACAGCAAAGTAGCCTTTAGGAACTTCGGTTGCTTGGTTAACAAGCAAATTTGATCGACGGAGAATTTGCTTAGCAGTCATGATACCCTTAAGAAGGATGGCCATTGTGTGATCTGTATTATTCTGGTAGAAAAAGAAGATCTTAGAGTAATGTGGAGGAGGATTTGCTTTCTATGAGAGAATGTGAGGACTTGCTATGGTTGTGGGGAGATGTATTTATATATACAGATGGATTTAGTACGTGGAAAATCTATGAAGTGTGGATGAGAGGGGAAGCAGCCAAAGTGGGGTTTGCGTAGAGACATAAGCAGCTGAAGGATCACATGGTCCTGTCTTGCAACTCATCATCAAGAAATTATAGTGAATTAAGTCAGTATACTTTGGTAGTACACATTATGGCTAAGCAGTTCTTGGAGACAATCATAAAAGGGTGCCCCACTACAAATTCATAATTGCAGAAAGAGCATTTTTTCTGTGGAAGAAATTAGAATGCAGGACATGCTTCAGACATCTAGTTTGTTATTGTTGGTAATGATGTGAAGGGGTCTCCGTGACCAAATTTGTCTTGTTAGAAATTTCCATTGAGATGTGTGGTTGAAAACAGAAAGGTTTGCCTTGATAAATCTGCAACCTTCACCAGCATTTATTGCTTTAGCAAAAACTCATACATGGATAACCAGAAAAACAAAAGGAAAAAAATAAAAATAAAATCTTGGTAGACAAGGCCTTGTGAAGAGCATGTGAAGCCGGTGGCTATGCCCCTTCCTTTCAGAACCTAACCCACATTTAAGATATCTTGTTGGCGCTGCAGATGATTAAATTAATGCCGGTCATTGACAATAAATATAACTGTTTCAAATCATCAACTATCATAAAAAAAGAAAAAGAAAAAGAAAAAAAGAAAAAAGAAATGTGATTGCCACCAAGAGAGAAACTTTTTCCTGTATGTTGACAGAAAGCAACAATGCTAACCCCAGGAAGATTTATTTGGCCAAATATGTTGAGCCTTGTTGTGTATTCATTGTGGTACTGGCCATATCTATTTAAACATGAACTTCTGAACAGTATTAGAGAAAGACTGACCAAGGTTAAACAAACATAAATAAAAGAGGGCGTGAGAAGGGCAAGGCAGAGTATAAGCAATCAATGGCGACATGGAATCTTATAGGTCAAACCAAAAAAATATTTGATTTAATATTTTCGTGCCATTTCTATCAGTTAATGCAATCATCATATTGATAACATTCAATGATATTGGACTGATGGTGGATATAAGTTTAATTATAAGAAACTGGGGAATCAAAGAAGGTTTCTCATTTGTTGAAATTGTTTGATTCTATAACAGAAAGTATTTACATCAAATTGGCAATTTATGCCATACAAATTTGTTCTATCTGGTTAGTATAATTGCCTCTATTTATGATCTGCTCAAGCTAGAAAGGACATCATTGAATTTATCTTCTCTGCATGGAATTGTCAAACCACCCATTGGATGATTAAAGCCAAACTCCTCTTCAGCTTTAGTAAGCAAATCTTGAAATGAAGGCTCATTCAGATAGGACACTGGAACTACAAATCGCTTCTTCTCTCTTTCGCCAATGTAGACAGCTAAGAAACCTTTCGGTACATCTAAAGATCTTGAAGCTGGTTTATTTGCATTCCATACAGATCGTTGTAGAATTTTTTTGGCTAGAGCAGCAGCCGGATGTCTAGTCATGGTGTTACTGTTGATGTATTTTTCCAGAAAAGAACTGAAGAGAGTTTGTCACTTAAGGAAAAAATATCAGTGGAGAATGTGATGACTTGGTTGAGACACCAGTACGTATCTAGGTATATATAGAAGAAATAGTATGAATAAATTA
This sequence comes from Populus euphratica, assembly GCF_000495115.2. Taxonomy (NCBI): domain Eukaryota; kingdom Viridiplantae; phylum Streptophyta; class Magnoliopsida; order Malpighiales; family Salicaceae; genus Populus; species Populus euphratica. The sequence continues at coordinate 602,183 of NW_011499915.1, forward strand.
AAAAAAAATAAAAATCCTTCAGCATTTGGAGTGGTTTTTAAAAATAAAAATCCTTCAGCATTTGGAGTGGCTAGAAATCATTTGCTAGGTTCTGCTTAGGACATCTCATGAGGGATCATGTGACCTTGCCTTCTAATTAATCAACAACAGTAGCGTAGTGAGGATTCATCTCTCTCCTATTATGTCTACACGTCTAAACACCAGAATGCCCTACGACCACATAGATAAGCCTGATTGAGGTCCAGGCTAAAGATTGTAAATTGGATGGTAGGACATGAAATGTTGACACAACGCAAAACTGACTTTTGGAATAGGGACATATGCTTGAGAGACATGTTCAGGACATTCAATGAATGAATGATATGTGTAGAAATAAAGATTATAGACGAGCCGCAGGCAAGCAAGATACAGCCTACACGGAGAAGGAAAACTCATTAAATGAATAGGATGAGTTTCTATTGGTTGAATATAACGTGGGAGACAGTGAAAAAAGCAATGGTTGTGACTTGTCATGTACTAACAAGGAGTCCACAGCTTGTCTGATAATCGAAGGGTAAATTGATTTACCAAACTTCAACCAATTGTATCCAGCATATACCTAATCCGAGATCACTAGGTTTTGCATCTCTGTCAGCATTAAATACCCTTTCCGGTCCCAGTTTAGTTTTTGTGGAGGTCATCTTGCTTCCCAACAATACGACGGAACGATATTGACGGTATGAATCACTATCGGTCCCTATATTTCTTGACCAGTTGGAAGACCAGACCATGTGATGCTCTTAAGCTATATCATGAGCAGATCCCAGCAAATGATTGCTGTGCATTCACCATATTATTTACAGAATTTTGTACAAATGTTTTCCTCTATATGTACCAGCACATTTTATCACAACAGCTCAAGCATTCGCATTGTATATTGATATCAATTCCCTAGCTCTTACATAGTTACGTTTCTTCAGAAAAAAAATATCTCAGCAAGAAGAGCATGGGTGTTCGCTTGCCTACTGTTACCGCTAAACGAGTTCCTCGACAATCTACAGCTTCCACATCATTGGATGTTCCAAAAGGTTCCTTGACGGTTTATGTTGGAGAGTCCAAGAAGAAGCGATTTGTTGTTCCCATATCCTACTTGAACCAGCCTTTGTTTCAAGATTTACCAAGTAGAGCAGAAGAAGAGTTCGGTTTTGACCATTCAATGGGTGGTTTGATCTTTTTATAGAATAATTTAAATTATATATTGGGGCTATTTAACAGCTTAAATTATAGCCCTTTTATTCATGAGTGTTTTTTATTTTGGTCCTTAATTTTAGATTTTTTTAATTAAGTTTTTAATTAACTATCAAATTTCAATATTTATGTAATTAAACCCCTGATTTGATCAAATTAACTCTTAAAAATTATAATTTGACTCCAGAAATTTAATGTTTTTCAATTAAAGCCCAAATTGACTTCAAATAAATTTTTCTTGCAATCAAACCCTGCATAAATTCAATTAAACCTTCAATAACATTTAATTGAGTTTATAAACATCTGATTTTGGATTTTTCTTCCTCAAATTGAATTTTCTTTGTCAATTAGGCTCTCATTAGCCAACGATATATTATCAAATTTCAATCCTTGTATTTTTAAACTTTCTTAACCAATTTTAGTCATTTTCTAGACACTTTGGCATCCTTTTTTTACTGTTATTATTTTTTTTAGTTTTTTTAAATATATATATATATATATATTTTGTATTTTCCTCTTTTTTATGCGTGGACCTAAAAATAAGTTACAACAATATAAAAAGGGATATGTGATAGAGGCACACCAAATTGCCTATACCACACATCCTAGTTCTGACAAGATGTGGACTTGAGAGGGTGTTGCGGTGGAATAACATGGAGAAAGACATTACAGAGTTTGTATCCCGATGCTTGACTTGTTAAAGGATTAAGGGTAAGTATTAGAAGCCACCGAGGATTTTGCAGTCATTATAGATTCCTACATGGAAATAAGAGAGGATCACTATCAATTTGATGTTAGGATTACCACAAAGTTAGGAGGGTTATAGTTAGGAGGGTTATGATTCAACTTGAATGATAATTGATCATTTGACTAAGTCAGCTCATTTCTTTCTAGTAAAGATAACACATGGGTTTAAAAAGCTAGCAAAAATATATGTCAATGAGATTATGAGGTTATATGATGTGTTGATCTCCATTGTGTCTAACACAGGTCTATAGTTCACTTCTTAATTTTGGGTGAACTTTCATTAAGCAATAGGGATTAAGGTTAAGTTGAGCATTGCTTTTTATCATGAGACCAATGAATAGTCTGATATGACTATACACATTTTTTAAGATATGCTAAAAGCTTGTGTGGTTGATTTTGAGGTCAGATGGAGCAAATATTTGTCTGTGGTAAACTTTACGTATGATAATAGTTATCATGTGAGTATTGATATGACTTTATATGAGGCTATGTATGGTCAAAAGTCTAGATCACTTAGATATTGGTATAAGATTGGTGAGAAGAGATTGATATATCTTGAGTTAATACAAATTACTTCGAATAAGATCAAGGTAATCTAAGATAAGCTTTGAATAACTTAGAGTATGCAAATTACATGGGTTGGAGGAGGTATAATGTAGATATTTCAGTAGATGACAATGTGTTCCTAAAAGGCTCTTCCAACTAAAAGAACATTTAGATTTTGGAATAAAGAAAAATTAATTCCTCAATTTATAGGGCCCTTTGAGATTTTGAAAATAGTAGGGGTAATGGCATATATGCCTTTTCTCTCTCCTAATTTGTCCTTCATACACCCGGTGTTCCATGTTTCGATGTTGAGAGAGTAATTGCAAGATCCATCTCATGTTCCAGAAGTTCAACTGGTTTAGGTGAGGAAGGATATGTCATATAAAGTAAAATCAATAGGAGTAATGGATCAACACGTTAGAAAGCTTTGGTTGAAGGAAATTGCATCATTTAAGGTTGCGTGAAACGAAATTCCATGCAAAGAGGCAGCGTGGGAGCTTGAGTAGGAAATGAGTGGCAAGTATTAGTACTTGTTCGATCATGATAGGAAGACTTTTATCCTTAAAGTTTAAATTCAAGGATGAGTTTTGTACAACAGAGGGAATGTTGTAAAACCCATGTTTTAGCCCATTAGATTTAAATTCAAGAACCCAAACTAAGTTATATATTTAAAGAGATTTTTGTTTCTAGAGAATTGGTTTTCCCTTCTTTTTTTCCCTCCCTTACGATAACTTTTCTCCCAAATATACCAAAGAATTCAACTCTATCTAAACTTAAAAGTTTTGGTTTTAAAAAGGATTTGAAGAAACAAGTATCATGACTCCTTTTTCCGTTGTTTTTGAATGTTGATTAAACATCGTATCTCTAGTAGCTCTTGAATGAGTGAATAAGCAATATATGGATAATAGCTAGAGGTTAAAGACAGTCTGAATCGATTCATAAGAAACATGTTCAAGGGTGATTTTGATAGTTTGTGGGATATGTTGACTTTGTAATTTGATGATTTAAGATGTTTAATTAATATTTTAAGGTCTTAATTTGGCTTAAAGCGAACTGATTTGAGGATTGGAGCTATGGGTTTTTAAGGAACACATTGAGTTTTAAGGATTCGTAATTTTGAATTAAGACTAACAAATCAGGATTTTGAAATCCTAATCAAATAGTCAACTTGTTTGTTTGAACTGATTAACCGATTGGCCTGATGATATCAGTTGAGTGGTTGATCAATATTGGTTGACCGCTTGACAAATTTAAGGACTAGAGCTATATGTTTTTTAGGAACACATTGAGTTTTAAGGATTTGTGATTTTGAATTAAGACTAACAAATCAGGATTTTTAAATCCTAATCAACTAGTCAAACTGTTTGTTTGAACTGATTAACCAATTGGCCTAATGATATCAATTGAGCAATTGATCAATTTTGGTTGACCGGTTGACCAAGTAGCGGGAGTTAATTGGTTCTTTTAGATTTGGTTAGTTTGGGAAATGTTTGTAATTTATTAGGTGGATCTATTTTGGGTTTATAATTACATTTTGGTCTATAATCTTATAATTATAATCTTTTATGTTATCTGCTTCAGGTTGTTTTAAGTATTTTCTGTATTTGTTATAGGTTTTGTTGACATTATCCCTAGCAATCTTTAGTAATCTCTAGTTTTACATTTGTTTGTTTCTTGCTTCTGTTTTTTAGGTGAGTAAGATAATTGTTAATATACATGTAACATAAATAATTTATATATGTTGATTATATGATAAATACAAATGACATTCTTGAATATTTATATAAGTTGATTTATTTTCCAGGTACAAATTTGAATTCAAATTTTATTGATTTAATTCTATTTGGTATATTATTCGTTTGCTTTGATATATATATATATATATATATATATATATATATATGCAAATATTTATTATATCTAGATATTAGGATACTTGTCAGAAATTTTATACTATTGGAAAGTAGTTAGTTTATATACACTTAGTATTTTGAATTCCTAGTTGGTGAGAGAGAAACTAGACTATTATGATTAATCGTCCCATGGTTATTGAGATCGCAAACCTTTTCTGTTATATATAAATGTTTAGGTTTTTATACTTCTATTATATCATAATTTATGATTTGTAACTTATAAATATTTATAATGTATATTAAATGATATTTTTTTAAATGATATTTTTTCACCAAATTAGTTAAACTCACCCTTCTATTTTAATATCATTTTTAGTCTCTTAGCTTTTGTTATAAAACTAATTTTTAAATGAGAGTTCCTCCTACTTCATTTATTGGTAGGCATTGTTTGTTTTCACTAGGTTTTTCTTTTTATTTTTTTATTTGATATTTTAAATACTTCACTATTATGTTTTTATTCTATTTTTTATTCTATTTTAATATCATTTTTAGGCTCTTAGCTTTTGTTATAAAACTAATTTTTAAATGAGAGTTCCTCCTACTTCATTTATTGGTAGGCATTGTTTGTTTTCACTAGGTTTTTCTTTTTATTTTTTTTATTTGATATTTTAAATACTTCACTATTATGTTTTTATTCAAGTTTGGATTGTTATTTCAAAGATTAAAATTTATTTAATGTAATAACACTTATTATTATTACTTTTTTTTCTATTTAATGATGAGAAATTTTGATGTTTTTATCTGAAAAGATAACAAGACAGAGAGCGCTTGAATTAGCCATTAGTGCAGTTTTGTCTAGCTAGTAGGCACTGCCGATTCAATCTAAATATATTATGTACTAATATCAAAAAGATTGATGATTGTATATTTTGTGCTTGGCAGTGTTTTCTCTGAACTTATTTTCTTTTTTTCTTCGGTGATCATCTTTGAAGCAGTAAATTTAATTTCTTGATATATAGTAAGCTTAGCCATGAAATCGTGGAAACTAAATGAATAAACAAATCGAAGAGGATGAAAAGATTTGTGAAAATTTAAAAGATTTCATAATAAATAATCTCTTGAGACACTGCTTACAATCTGTACATGATATGTAAAGTATGCTACAAAATTGTTTTCCCTAATATATGTTAATCTGTCCTTTTTATGACGCATTTAAGCGAGAAGTGAGATCGATGAAGATGTCTTCCCGACAAGGAATTGTGAGACCACCCATTTGATGATCAAATCCATATTCCTCTTCAGCTTTACTTAGCAGCTCTTGAAATGAAGGCTGGTTCAAGTGTGATACTGGAATCACAAATCTTTTCTTCTCTTCTTCTCCAACATATACTGCAATATAGCCTTTTCGAACATTCCTAGCTGGAGATGATCCTCGAAGAAGATTTTGCTTAGCTTGAAGAATACGAGGCAAGCGAATAGCAATCATTTTGTTTGGATGTAAATGTAAGAACAAGAAAAAGATTGTTAGGATTTTAGTAAAGAACAGAAAAATCTGATTTTTGATGAGAATGTGAAGGCTTGAGATGGATTGACAAGGTAACTGTGTGCTGTATATATAGAGGAAAGATCACAAAAACAAAAGAAGAGCACCATTGTGGATAATGGATCTACTGGTATGGTCATTTGGCTGGGGTCTAATGAGAGACATGAAGTAGTGAAGGATCACATGGTATTGTCTCAAAAGCAAGACTGATAACATAGTGTCCCCAGCATTTTTTGAGAAAAACAATCTACTCAGGACCCACTTGAAATTCAAGGAGTTAGCTATTATGAAGTCTATCTTAAGTTGCCACTTGAATACTGCCGACAACCTTGAGACATCTACCCTCTTGAATTAGAGTTGTACGATATAGAAGGATCATTTCTGTGGAAGTCCTCTTAAGAGTTCAGGGCATGCTTCAGACGTTAAGTTCTTTTTTTTTTTGTTGAAATGATGGGTAGAGGTCTTATCGACCACATTTGTCTTCTAAATTATAAAGCTTTTCTAAATCAGCAGTATGAACATGGATTATCAGCATTTATTGCTCTAGCAATATATTCGAACATGTATCAACACGAAAAGTAAAAGGTACAAACTTTCTAGACAAAACCATGTGAAGTGCATATGATGTGCGTGGCACTGGTTCACCCTTGATGCAACTGCAAACGACGAAGTTAATGTCGGTAATTGTTTCCAGCCATTCAATTTGAAATGTGGGTGCCACCGGGAACAGAAAAAGAGCATCAATGCTATCCTCTGGAAGATTTCAACCTATGAGGCCAAATATGTTGCGAGGCCTTTTATTTATTCACTTTGGTAAAGCAAAATCTCCATTTAGTTTATTCATTTCTTGAACAGTGTGAAAAGAAAAATCAACCAAGGTGAAAAAAACATATAGTGAAAGAAGGAATGAAAAGGGCGAGGCGTGCATGCTCAGCTGAAAAAAATAAATAAAAGAAGAATACTCATTTGCAACCTTATAGTTGAATAGACCATAATTGCAGTATTTTATATGCTGGAAAAACAGCAGTTTGGCAGCTGACGTTTTAGCTAAGCTTGCAGGGTATTCACAACGAAGTGGTTCCAATGGAATTTCCTGATATCTACTTTCTTTTCTTGTAATCATAGAACACAATGACTTACTGTGCATAACAGATAAGGTGAAATCAATTTCATTTGATGATTTTGGCCACTGAAATCAGTCAATTAAATTATTACTGGGATATCTGTTGATTTTAAAACTGCGCAACTAAATATTTCCCAGCAAAGAGGCTTTTTGGAACTAATTTCCATCATTTCAGCTACTGAACACAGGTGTATATATATAGAGCTAGAAATACTAGAAGTTTCATGGAGATACACTTCACCTAAACTCACCTAATACATACATCCTACCCCTCAACTTATGTCAGTAAACAACCCATATTTTCTGCAGTAAATCTCTGCAACAAAATCTCAGCAGCTTATACACAATACAGAGGAACAACATTTTTGAAGTGTCTAGCAACAGTGTCGTTGCGTCAACTATATCATAATAATGATACTGTATTGAAAAATTCAGGTTCAATAAAAAGGAGGAAACTACACTCTAAAAGGAATGGTCCAACCGCCCATTGGATGATCAAAAACCAAACTCCTCTTCAGCTTTACTTAGCATAGCTTGAGATGAAAGCTTGCTCGGATAGGACACTGAGACTAAAATTGCTTTGCCCTCGAAAAAGTCCTTGGAGCAATAAATTTCTTGATGTTGAGTTTTGGCCGCGACAGTGTACCAAAACAAATATAACAACAAATCCTGTTTTATCTATGCATATAATTAATATCTATGAAAACTTCAGTAATTTGCTTATGTAATGTGACCAAATTGAGAGAATAAATTCTGTACATGCTGGTAATTTATGCTACAAAATTGTTTCTTCTAATCTATTTAATCCATCCCTTATGTCTTAACTCATTTATGGATTATTCTTCAAATTCATCTTTTTTCTTTTCAACATTAAAAAAATAAAAAACTAAAATAAAGATTGATATTTTGGAAAAACAAAGCTGGGAGGATTTCACATATAAAAAAAATCAAACTGCAATTTTGGATAGAATTAGGAGCCTAATTGTACTTCATTTTACCCAAACAAAGTTGGGAGGATTTCACATATAGAAAAAATCAAGCTGCAATTTTGGATAGAATTAGGAGTCTAATTGTACTTCATTTTACCCAAAACTAGAAAGATAGTATAAATTCAAATTTAAGTTATATAATTATTGGATGAATCTGCATAAAAATTAAGCTTAGAAACGTAATTAGATTTGTAATAGACCAATTTGATTTAATCATGAGTCAAATTAAAGCTTCATTATTTTTAAGGATTTTTTTGGGTCCAATTAAAAGATTTAATTAAGTGCAAGTACTTAATTATATTTTAAATATGTCAAATTAATTTTATTAGAGGTTTAATTGGTGAAAAATTAAGTTTGAGGTCCAATTTGAGCTTAATTGAGAAGATTATAATTCTAGAAAACCAAATTTAATTTTTCCAGGTTAAATGATTCAAATCAGGAATAAAATTTTAAAAAATTAAAATTTTAGAATTAATTAATAGTTAAATCGAAGAAATTCGCAATAAACAATTATTTTATAAAAAAATTCAAAAAGTTTAAAAAAAAGTCCAAATATAAATCGAAAAGAATATTAAGATACTTTAATTACATCGAGATGATGAATATTTAGCTAAGATTTTCAAATAACCTGAATTGGTCATTGGTAAAAAGTCCAAAACTCTGAATGAGATTAAGATATTTAACTGAAAATTTTCAGGACTGGAAGTTGATGTTTAAGCACATCATGTGCCTTGGCAACGATCATCATAGCACATGATCGTTTTTAAGTAATTAGCCTAAACATCTTTTCTATAAGAATTGTAACAGCTGGAGGAACAGAGATTTACAGCTACTCGTAAATTTTCCTTGCTTGGTTTTGAACTATACAGGGATGGACGCAAGTTTTTGATTTTTAACATTATACAAGCAAAAAAGAACTTGACCTGGGCCTTTGTCTATGATGAACTGATGCTGACACCATAAAAGATGCTCACTTAGTTGTTAAAGTGTGATCGGAATATATTGTTCATTTGTTTTCCTTTGAGGACAACGTCTACAGCAACATGAAAGACTGCTAAAATCCATTTTCAGATGAAGAATTTTCATTTGTGGTGCTGGAGGAACACAATTCGAGTAATGATCATGGCGTAGCGCATTTAACATAAGTAAGAACTCACAAGCGAAGTTTCTATGAGGAGAAAGTATATAATATATGAGAAAAAGTACTCATTAATTAATGCTTGTGCTTTCTAAATTGAAATACAATTTGACAAAACAGCAATAATGCTGTGAAGCATGTTCATTTCCTTGAAGAAAAAAGGTATCCGAGAAAAGGTCTGTACATGGTACTCATTAGTGTCTTCTTTACAGAACTGTGTTAGAGTTGATCTATCTTACTCTCTGCTTTTATGATTAACTTAAGCAAGAAATGACATCCATGAAAATCTCTTCTCTGCATGGAAAAGTGAGACCGCCCATTGGATGATCATAGCCGAATTTTTCTTCAGCTTGACTTAGCAAGTCTTGAAATATAGCTTGGTTCAAGTATGATACTGGAATTACAAATCTCTTCTTTTGTGTTTCTCCAACGTAAACTGCCAGGCAGCCCTTTGGCACACTTGAAGCTGATGGTGATAGCTGAAGCATTTGCTTAGCACGTACAATAGCAGACAAACGGAAACCCATTATTTCAAATGGATGAGCAAGGAAAAGAAATCTAAGCAGACTTATTGCACAAAGGAATTTTGATTCTCAAGGATGTGAAGGTTTGAGTTGCTTGTGAACCTAAACATGTTGGTATTTATATATGTGAAGATTTAGAAGATAGAAATCCCCTTACGCAAGAAGCCGGTCGTCAAGAGGCCCTTGGATGTGGTCTCGTCAAGAAATTAGCTCGAGCCATCACATGTGGTTGTCTTCAACCTAATTATCAAGAATAGAGGCCTGACTGACCATTATTAATTTCTATGAAACATTATGACCCCACTGCTCTATTAACTATAAAGTTGTAGTTAAATTTGAAGTTATTTAAAGAGGATAACACTACTTATCCAAATCACAATAGACTGATATTTTCTTTTCTTTTTTGTCATATCAGAGACCTGCTTAAGTCATCTGCTATTTCTTTTATAATATTCAGACAACATGTCCACTGAATTTCTTCTATTCATATTATCACATGTTTATCAAATTCAAAGATGTGAGATAAGCCTGTCCAAAAAAATAAAAAAATTGAAGTAAAATTTCGTGGAAATTTGCTGCATCCTCAATTCAAAGTCTATACAAACAAGTCAGGTTTCCTGCAATAAGTGATATAGAACCAGAAAGTGATAGCTAAGAACCTTTTCTACAGGTAAAATAAAATTCATCGATAGCAGAACTTGTGTAGCTAGCAACTTACAACCACATCATATCTGACACACTAATTTTCATATCAATGAATAGACTTGCTGGACCGGACACCATGAAGTTCACATGTCCTCGCCCTACTGCCAGCAATGATGAATAGCCACCTCAATAAATCATCGTACGGAGATGCTTTTCCTTTGAGGAGCGATCACCAACAACAGTCTCTATATATGATAGATGAGTGATCATTTTCAAGAGGTTTCCTTTTACTGTTGTGCCAAATGTGATCACTAACGTCCCATAGGATTGCCTAGAACTAACAGTCAGCCAAGACTGGCTTCGTGGTCATAATTGTATGAGTGTCAATTTGTGATCATCGAAAGATTTGAAGATAAAGTTCTGCAGTATTTCTCTTTTCATGTACAAACAATTTGTGTGCGAAGCTGAAATGAATTCGAGCTCAAATGCTTAACAGAACATAAGCAAGTCTGATTTATTTTTAACCGAGTACAAAAAGGTACATGAAGATAAAGGAAATATGAAATTTGAGACTCCGTTCATTACATTTGACATGTTAATTCTACAATAAGAAAAGACCCATTACATTTCACTTTTCTTCGTTTTATGTTAATTGAAGTCGTCAACTTTCCGGACTAGATTTTTCCTACTGAAGTCTCCATCACCACTTGCTTTGCACGACTAATGTACGAAGCAGTCTCACTGTAATAAAATTAAATAAAATTATCAGTTGTCAAAACAAATTTGAGTGCAAAGCAATAATTTCAGGTGACTGTTGTTGAACAGTTGCTGTAGATGCTCTCCTTACTAAATGACCCCTCTATATCAGATGTTACTAAACTGAACTTGCTTTAGCCTGGTGGTCTTACACGTACTATTTTGGGCCAAATATTTAGATGGGGATAAGATCAGGGCTTCCATGAGAGCAGTTTAAAGCAGAATCTGTTCCTTTAGGCATAAGTGATGGGTTCTTATTAAGAACTTGTTTAGGATTTTGGTAATGTTAGCAATTTAAAAATATATTAATTTTTTTTTTATTTATAAAAGAATTATTTTTTATATTAGCACATCAAAATAATCTAAAAACATTTAAAGAAATTATTTTAAGCAAAAAAATTATTTTATGAGAAAAAAATGCAAAATTTTTAGGAATACGGTTTGCACCATATTTCCAAGTACACCCTAAGTCGATGGTTATAATAATATAGAGAACAATCATTATTTGTTAAAAATTCAATTCAATCTAAAAGTTTAAACTATTAGGTAAAATTTCAAGATATGATTTATTATATTATTCTCTTACACAACCCAACAAGTAAAAGCCTTTTGGGGTTGAAAGTTGTACAACCTCATACTATCTTATACTTAATTTTTTATCAAATAAATAAAAGCGTTGAGACTCGAACTCATAATTGTTTGGTTATCAAGACTTTGGCGTTGAGACTCGAACTCATAATTGTTTAGTTATCAAGACTTTGATAGCATATCAAAAAATCAATTTAACCTAAAAACATAAGTTGTTAGATGAGATGTCAAGATAATATCTCTAACAGTATTTTGAAGATATAATTTATTATATTTTCACAGTATTTTCTGTATGTTTTGATCATATATGATAAGTATAATTAAAATCTATAAAAGTAAACCTTAACAAACATTACAACCAGTTATATAGGGAACTATGGTTGAAAATGGAACTAGAGTGGTTCCAAACTTGGTATTATTTAAGTCTATCATCTCACAGGACAAGCCTCCTGAAGTTGTGTTCCCTACTTAAACAACGTTTATCACAATTCATCTTCGGTGTGATGTGGATAGATAACTCTTAACCCAAAGCAGTTTCAGTTAGCCCGTGATGACAATTTTGTTGGAAAAAAGATAAGTATAGTAAAAGATCAAAACATAGTAATGCAAAGTCAAACTCAAGAATATAAAATTGAGAGGAAAATATGTTTTTATTAATTTTTTTTCTTTGAGCTCTCTTGGATATTCTTGCTCTTTGTATTGCTTAATAATGCTAAAGTACAAGATTTTTATATGCATAAAGTCCTAATCTAAATAGGAATTGTATTCTTCCAACTGAACCGATTGATCGTTTCTTAACTGGTCAACCACTTCAACATATTCTACCTAGTTGCTCTGCTCAACCAGATAACATGTTCCCAACCGATCAATTGGGTCAACTAATTTATAGTAATTAGCTTACTTTTAATGTTCCTCTTTAAACTTGATTTCTTCATAACTCTTAACATGCCTCTAATCTTGATAAAAATATCATATTTGAGTGGCTTTGTGAAGATATATGTGACTTGGTCTTATGTCTTTACATACTTGACTTCAACTTTTGTGTTTGCAATGCAATCTTATAAGTAATGAAATCTTGTGTCAATATATGCTTACTTCCATCATGAAATAATGGATTCTTGGTTAGTGCAATAACTGATCAGTTGTTAATATAAATTTTAGTAGGCTTCTCTTGTAGCATTCACAATTCTTTCAATAATTTTCTTATCCATATGCAATGATAAACAAATAATATAGTAGTTACATATTCAGCTTCACATGTTGATAAAGTAATTATATATTACTTCTTTGAACTCCATGTTAATGTTGTGTCACTCATATAGAGAATAAAACTCGTAATGAAGAAAAGAAGATAAACTTTATAACATTCAAGAGCTTAGTTAGGAGTTTGAGATATTTGTCATGCACTCATCTACATATAAGTTTTGGAGTAGAATTTATGAGTGGATTTATGGAGACACCAATTATAACACTTTAAAGCATTGTAGGGAATTCTTCGGTATATCAAAGGTATTGTTGATTTTTCCTTGTTCTATGATTATTTTAGTAGCTTTGAACTTGTGGGTCATAGTGATAATAATTGGGCTGGAGATATAAATAATAAAAAGAGCACTATAAGTTTTATTCTCTATATAGGAGACACAACAATCACATAGAGTTCATAGAAGTAATCTATAATCACTTTATCAATATGTGAAGCTGAACATGGAGCTACTACATTATTTGTTTATCATTGCATGTGGTTAAAGAAATTATTGAAAGAATTGTGAATGTTATAAGAAAAGCGAAAAGCCTACTAAAACTTAAATAAACAACTCAACAATCATTGCATTAACAAAGAATCTATTATTTTATGATAGAAGTAAGCATATTGACACAAGATTTCATTATCTATAAGATTGCATTGCAAATACGGAAGTTGAAGCCAAGTATGATAAAACATAAGATCAAGGCATGAATATTTTCACAAAATCATTTAAATATAATTAAGTTGATTTAAAGAGATGTAGGTTTTGGTTGACATGTAGGGAGTTATGAAGAAATTAAGTTTAAAGAGAAGATGTTGAAAGTAAACTAGATTTTGGTTATGAAAAATAAAGAAACAGGTCTATTGGTTAAGAAATAGTTGATCTGCTAGAATAAGTTGAATCGGTTAATTAGTTTAGTTAGCATAATACAATTCATGTTTAAATTATAATTTTTGTTATATTAGTTTAATTCTTTTATTTTCTAGTATCTAATACCTATAAAAAGGCTTGTAATTTAACATTATAAAAAAGCATAAAAGAAAAAAAAATATCTAAGAAAACTCAGAGAAAAATACTTAATAAAAATATATTTTCCTCTCATTTTTTTCTTTATTTTTGAGTGTTTAAATTTGTATTATTATTTTTTATAATATTTTACTGTAATCATCCTTTTTCCAACAAGGATCCAGTACCACTGATGAAAAATGATTTTTAGTGCTATTTTTTTCCCGCTGTATTAATATAGCCTTCACCTGAGACTAATTATATTGAGATGTTACCGTTACAGACCTTCAGGTACATGCCCTTGAGTTTAGATGAAGTTCAGTATCATCTCTCTTTTCATAGGGCACCAAGGGATAATTGATGGTGTGTTTGCACTGCATATCCATAAATTTTAAAGAATTGCTTCATAAATGCTTAGGATATTATTGATTAATTCATTTCCCCCCTATTCTTTGTTAAAAAAATAAATTTTATAGCTTTCTCTAAAACTATTTATTTTAAAACGCAATAAAAAAAACAAAAACCTACTATGGTTTCAAACACAAACCGAAGCTAAAATGGAGCTTGAATGAAATGCTTAATAAAAATTCATGTAGATAAGGAAATAAGAAATAAGAGAAGATCTATCTATATCAATTGACAAATCAGTTGAAGCACTTTCTTCACCTTTCTTATCAAAAGCATCAACTTTCCAGGCTAGAGATGTCTTGTCCAGCCTTTAGTCTCCATCACCACTAGGCCTATTGACACAGGCCACATGGTAGATTTTTCAAGTCTATTTATTTTTTATTTATTTTTAAATAGAGTTTAATTTTATTATTATAGTTTCCTGTTTCTACTCGTACTTACTTTATTGGGTGTATGTGAATAAGTATTTATGTAGATATTCATTTTGAACGTATCATTAATGATTGAAATAAAGAATTTAATTTTTTTATAAGATGAAGTGTTATTTTTTTTGGTCGAGTCTCTTTTATTGGTGATTTTTTTTGTCGAAAAAATATGGTTTCCGTACGACAAGTGTCGTGAGTTCACATGAAGCGGTATTCGCAACTTAAAAGAACATTTATCACCATTTACCTGCCATGTGTAATGTGGATAATGCTCAATCAGTTTAGGGTCCCATGTCTTGAAAACTTTGAACAGTAGTAGGTAGATCCTACAAGAGCAGGTGATGAGATATGACTACAGAATTATAACAGAAACTGTTACTTCAGTGATTAACATCAAACCGGTTCTGTAAGACTATGTACAGATGGGAAACAGAGATATTTAGAGTTATCATACTCCTGAAATGTCAATTTCCCTATTTTGTTGTAACTAGCAGGCACAAGAACAATGGTCTGATATTGACATTGTGAGAACAGAAGTAAAATTTGCTAATTTTGGTTTGTCTGTGATGAAGCGATGCTGATACTACAACTGATGTTTGCTTAGTTTGTTTCAATTTCTGTCAATGAATTCTTAATTTGTTCTTACTTTGAAGAAAATATCCACAACAGCATGAAGGACAGGAATGGATCATCACAAAATAACAATCCTGTTTCTGAAGAAATTTTCTTCTTTGAAACATGGTAATATAAAATCATTCTTCAGATCTTATCTAACAATTTAAGTTCTTAGTTGAGATGTAGAACACAATTCAAACAAAAATGGAGTAACACAATAGAAAAAAGTAAGGTCATGCAATGAAAATTTGCAAGAGGACAAGAATGTGAGAAAGAAAGATTTCTTTGATTGACTCTTTCAGTTTCCGAATTGAAATACAATTTGGCAAAAAAATCAATGACATCCGGTTTCCTGATACTTTGAAAAATGTATCAAAACATGACACTAAAAAATGTCAACTGAGAAACTGTGTTAACTTGCTCTATGCCATTGCCGATTTTCACTGCTGATTTAAGAAAGAAATGACATCATGAAAATTGTCTTCTCTACAAGGGATTATGAGGCTACCCATTGAATGATTATATCCGAATTCTTCTTCAGATTGATTTAGCAAATCCTGAAATATCGGTTGTTTCAAGTATGATATTGGAATTATAAATCGATTCTTTTGGATTTTTCCTACTTAGACTGCAAGGCAACCCTTTGGAACATTTGAAGATGCTTTCCTCCCTGCGGATGGAAAGATCTGAAGAATTTGCTTAGCACGTACAATAGCAGACTAACGGAAACCCATTGTTCTGTGAGTGAGGAAGGAAAGATCTTGTAGAACTTGTTGAAAAAGAGAGCTTTTGATTATCAAGAATGTGAGGCTTGTGTTGCTTGTCAAACTAAATGTATATGTATTTATAGATGCAAGGGTATTGCTAGGGATCCCGTAAAGCAAGTAGCCAGTGATGAAAGAGACAATGCATGAGCCATGAGGTGCAGTCAAGAATTAGCTTATGAGAAATAACATGCCAGATCTCCCTAGAATTAAGAGGACCAGAAAGCAGTCGCTCAGAAACTTGCACTACAGTAAATTAAAAAAGAAAATCATGATTACCAGGACTTGTTTTACACCTGGAAACACAGAGATTTAAACTCTCTATCTTATCTAAGACTGATTTTCGGACGTGAATGAATGAACTTGCTGCACCGACACCATGCTCACATGGTCATGCTGTCACGACCCGCTCTTCGAATTTATCTGGCATATATAGACGAGTTTTCCCTCCAGGTTCTTTACCAATGAATCCAAATATAAATATAAATTTTTTCTTTTAATTCAATCAAGTTCAACATAACATTTATATCATAATTAATTCTATAATATAAATCAATTATCTTGATAAAATCCTTAATACATTCTGTAAATATAAAAAATAATTTCAATTATAATTAAAAAAATAGGCTTGAAAGCACCAAATAAACAAAAAGGAATCTTTCTTCATTTCTCTCTCTTGTCATATTTTTTTATTTTCTATTTAATTTTTTTTAATCATTGTATCTTGAATCCTATCTTTTGATCATTGGATATTTATAAAAACAAAATTATTAACTTTTATTTAGGTTAATTAATTTGTAAAAGAAAAATATTTTGAAATATTCACTAAACAACTGCTATTTCAAACAATAATTGTGTAAAAAACTATATTTTGAGACGCGTAGTTATTCTAAATAGTGGTTATATATAAAAATAATATTCTAAAATGTAATTATATTCAAATTGTGCTATTTGCTAAATAAATTTTCAATATATGTTATTGTCCTGAAACTTTTAACAATCTCTGTTATTTTTCAAAAATAAACAAATCCTTAAAGGGTAATCACAAACATATCTAGTATGATGCATGAGTGATAACTTTCAGGCACTTTTTCCCTTCGTACGAAATATAGCCTTGTATGATTTACAGGATATTAAGCTGTCATCGACATAGATCTGCAGGTACGTTCCAAGTACTTACAATGGTATGAAGGTAAACTGGTTTAAGATAGAGTTCGGCAGAATCTCTTTTCATGGAAAAAAAAAAAAAATGGTGAGTGAGAAGCTGACATGAATTTGAGCAATAATGCTTAGCAGAAGATGATTAAGATTGTCAGATTTATTTGTAATTGCGTACCCTAAAGTACACCAAACTGAAACACATGTAACATGTCAATTCTGCAATGAAAAAGATCTGTTTCAAATGACATATCTATAGAAACACCTAGTGCCCCATCTTCCGTGACTATGCTTATCCTACTCTGGTCTCCATCACCACTTGCCTAAAGGCGTAAAGGACTATCGTACTAGGGACCCTTACGGTAATGAAATTATTAAAGTCATCGGTGGGGACAGCGAATTTTGAGTTATATCAGATGTTACAGGACCTGCTTTAACCTTGAGGTCACTCTTACAACTAGCAGGTGCTAGAAGGATGTATTTTATATATTGACGGAATAACTCCTTTTAGATAGAGTTTTACTTTTACAGAAAATCAACAAAATCTGCTAATTACATGGCATGAATAACAACTTCCTAATAACAAATCAATAAAATCAAACAGCATCTTATTCCTTGGTTTTCATTCATATGTAGAAATATTCTAGTTGACCTGCTCCTTACCAACACTTCAGATCATGTACTTCTTTTTTAGGCATTTTTTCAACACTCATCCTTGCCTTAATAGCTGCAGACACCTAGTTTGCTTCTTAAGGCTTCAAAACTGGCTTTTGAAAAAGCTTTGGTGAACACATCTGCCTGATCATTGGTTCTGCAATAAAGCAGATTGACTTCACCCTCTTTCTACACTTCTCTTAAAAAATACAACTTAATCTTGTAGTGCTTAGTCTTTCCATGGAAGACATGGTTATTTGCAATTGAAATTATAGTATGGTTGTCTATATAAATCTGTGTAGGCTCAAGTTGCTTCATATGTAAACCTGCAAGTATTTTCTTATCCAAATTGTTTGATTCATAGCACCAGTGGCCGTTACATATTTAGCTTCTACTATGCTTTGAGCAACCACATCTTATGTCCTTCACACCATGAAAACACTGTTGATCCAAATCTAAAACAATTACTTGTTGTACTTCTCATATCATCAATAGAACCTCTCTAGTTAGCATAAGAATAACCATGAGCATAAAATTTTGAAAATTAGAATATCTGATACCACAATTCATTGATACATCTTACAACCATTTTAGCAACATGGAGATGTATTTCATTGGCATGATGCATGAATTGTGAGAGTAAGCTCACTGTAAAAGCAATGTCTACTCTTGTTGTTGTATGATATATTAAACATCTAATTAGCCTCCTGTAATAACCTTTATCAACTCTGTTTATTCCATCATCCTTACTGAGTTTCTCCTTCTGATTCATAAGAGTGTTTTTATTTTTGTAGTTTTCCATGTGAAACTTTCTAAGTATTTTTCTTGCATACTTCTTTTTTCATATGAAAATTCTATCATGATTTTTCTTCACTTCCATTTCTAGAAAGTAGGACATCAAACAAAAGTTTGTCATCTTAAATACTTTAAACATTTCAACTTTAAGCTTTTTTGTTAGCTTCTCATCACTTCTTATTACAAGCAACTTATCAACATAAATAGATACTATAATCAAATTAGCACCCATTCCTCTTACATATAATATGGCTTCACTTTGGACTTTTTAACAAAGCCAAGTATGTGAAGATGTTCATCAATGTTGTTTTATCGGCCCCTATTTAAGACTATAGAATGTCTTCTTTGACAAATAGACCTTCTCTTATTTCCCCTTGACTTAAAAACCATTAGGTTGTTCTATAAAAATCTTTCCATATAGATAACCATTCAAAAAATTAGATTTTGCATCCAATTAATAAATTTTTCTTCCCTTATATCAAGTTGTGCTATAGGTACAAAAATTTTTAAAAAATCTACTCCAAACACTTTAGCATAACCTTTCATAAATAATCTAACATTTTATTTATTTATAAAACCATTATATTAAGTTTGGTTCTATAGACCCATTTAACTCCAATGATTTTTTTATGTTGAGGTTTGTTCATCAACAACGTATCATTCTTTTCAATGATTTAAACTCCTCTTTTATTTTTTCAATCCACTTATCATTCTTCATTGCCTCCTCAAACTCTACAGGTTCACAAATAACGATGTTACTTCTTTCATAAATATCAAATAATAGCTTTGACCTCTTATTGGTTATCTATGTTGTCATTAGCATTTTGTCAAACAAGTGATTTATGCTTCTCTTCTGGTTCCTTCCATTTACATTGTTTATCCTACATAAAATTAACATCCCTGCTTGCTTAAGTTTTTCTATTTTGTGATTAAAAAATTGAATAAATTTTGGATGGGATGATGTATCCAATAAATACTTAAGTTTTTGCATTCCTATCCAACTTGTTTTTTTCAAATCTAAGGCACATAAATGCAACAAAGACAACCAAAGGTCTTAAAATGTTACAAGTCTGGTTTGTATCTAAATCATGATTCAAATGGACTTCTTTTTTGCAAAGCTCTTATTGGCAACCTAATCATCAGATAAACTAATGTGTTTGTAGCCTTAGCTTATAGCAAGGTTGTCAATTCCATTCCATTCTGTTTTGTCCAGAATGACCGAAACGTTTCATATCAATTAAAAAAACAAAACAGAATAATTTTCATTTCATTTTAAATTTTCATCTGTTCTAAATTTTTCAGTTAAATTTCATCCAGAATATTCAGGTTTCATTCCTTATGTTCCGTTCCGATCTTGAAAAGTTATTGAATCAAATTACACCTGATTCAATTTAATTAATTAAATCATCCAAGTATAAAAAGTTCTTTTTTATTACTATTTTCAATAAAAATGATATTAATTTTTTAAAATCAGATTTATCATTAATATATATAGTTCATATTCATGTTTTTTTTTTTTCGTGTTTATACTTTGTAGGAATTTAAGAAAAACAATGGATGTTTTAGATCCCATTAGCCTTGATAACGTGTTTGTACTTTGTAGGAATTTAAGCAAAACAATGGATGTTTTAGATTCCATTAGCCTTGATAACATTGACATGACTTTATATTTAAAATATTTGTGTTAAAATATTTTACTTTCATAATATTTTGATATTTTGTTTTAATTGAATTATTTTAAGTTAAAAATCTATTTAATCTTGACTATTTAGAAATATTTTAAATTTTTAAATTATATTTGTTTGACATTGTGTTTCTATGGCATAATTTATAATTAATTTAGCTTGAATTTGAATTATATTTGTTGAATATATATATATATATATATATATATAAATATATATATATATAACCCCGAAATAGCACACTGAAATACTCCAAAACTAAAACATTCCATTCTAATTGAAAAAACAAAACACCTATCAAAACAAAATTGACAACCTTGGCTTATATTTTCTTTAGTAGCTCCTTTTCATACAGCATACATCTAGTTATCTTCATAATAATCCTATTTTTTCTCTCACTCACACCATTTTGTTGTGGTGTGTATGATGTTGTAAGTTGGTACTTAATGCTAGTTTCATCACAGAACTATTGAAAGCTTTATTGGTGTATTCTTTCTTATTATTAGATTTTATAATTTACATTTTTCATCCTTTTTTATTTTCCATTCATGTTTTTTGCTCCAAAATACCTTAGCAACTTCATATTTGAATTTAAGAAAATAAATCCAACATAATATAGTATAATCATCAATAAAGGCTATATAGTATCTATTACCATTTAATGAAGTAGTTCTTTGAGATCCTCCAATATTTATGTGCACCAGTTGAAGTTTATGGAATGCTTCCCATATAGTTTGAGGAAAAGGTTTTCTAGATTACTTTCTATATTGACAATCCATATAGTCTATTAACATGTTCTTTATTTGTGGAACACCTCTCATTAGATTATGGCTCTGCATGTATAATAGTCCATCATGATAAAAATGCTCAAGCCTTCTACGCCACAATTTTTTATTGTCTATATTGATAGAAAAAACTATTTTAGATTTAGAGCAAATGAAAACCAAAATTCTCTCCATATGTCCTATCTAACCTCTATTAAGCCCCTTCTTCCCTTCCCTTCCCTTCCCTAATGAAAGAGTCCACCACCCCTGAAATTTGATCTCCACCAACACTTTCTTTATAGGTGATTTTTTTCAGTATGGACATGGTGGATATGATTCCTCATTATTTCTATCATTTTCAATTTTTTTTCTTTTTCTTATTGATTCTCTTGTCTCTACCTTTTCTTGAGTTTTGAGCATTTGCTTGGAAAGCACCCTGCACAAATTCCTCTAGTATCGTCAATCTTATTTACTCTTGTGCTTGTCATGCATTCACCAATTCTCATAAGGATATATTATATAAATCTTTTGACTATTTTAATGATTAAATCTTAGACTTATATTCATCAGGAAGAATTTAACCAAGCAATCTCACCTTGTTTATTATACTCGGCAACTTGTTAATGTAGTTTTTGATTTTTTTTTATTCCTTTATCTTTTGCATTTCAAATTCTCTCATCAAATTAAGCACATGTACATTTTTTATTCTTTCATTTTTCTGATATTCCTCTTTTAAATAGTCCCAAACGCCTTTTACAGACTTTAGGTTCATGATTCTTGTAAATATTGTACTTGACATAACAACATATAAACAGGCTTTAACTTTAGACTTTCTTGTATTCTTTTCCTTGTGAACCTCCAGTTGAGTCATTATAGTATTTGCAAGTATTATAGGAATGACATAATCTTCCTCTAAAACGATTATAAAATTTAATAATTTTATTAATAAAAAATTTTATGTTAATATTTACTGATAGATATAAGAAGAGAAAATTTTATCAGTAAAGGTCATTTTAATATACTAATAGAAAAATTTCATCAATATTTATGTTAGTATTTATCAATTTTCTGACAGGGAGCCTTCCAAAGATCTAATGCTTCAAAATTGATGGACTATCATTCTAATAGCCGAGGCTTCATAGTTATCACCATAAAACATTGGTGATGAAATATGTGAGTTAGTTGTTTTGATTTTCATTGTTTGGTGTTTTGGTTTTTGTACCTGTGATTTGGTTTGTGTTTATCGGTACTCTTAACCCACAAATCCTTCGAGATAAATGCTCTGATACCACAATTTGTTTATAGAGATTATGGACAAATTGAGTAAAGAAGGATAACTATCATAGAAGAAAAGAAACTAGCTAGTATAAAACAACATCTTATTCCTAAGGACCTGGTCTTTATTCATACGTAGAAATGTTCCAGGTGACCTTCTCCTTAACAACACTTCGGATCATGTACAACTTTTTTAGGAATTCTTTCAACACAGTATCATCAACCAAAAATATGAGATAAGCAAACTGTAGCGAACATTACAACCTGTTATGTATTAAAATGGTGGTTGAAATAGAACCAGCGAGCAGATTCCACTATTCCAGCCTTTCATAATCATTAATTGCGTCGACTTACAAGACAAGACCCCTGAAGTTCACATGACACTCTCTACCTGTACCTGTCCCCATGACAACCAAACTTTTCAAGCTAGTGATAAGCAGTGCTGAAGCAGAAATCAAAACTTAATAACCTGCCATTATTGTCTAGTGTATAGTTCTTAATTCATTTTTTGGAGGAGCAATGACCTGTATGGTGCAAATTGAGCTTCTGAAGTATCCTCATATGACAACTCTTGCCCAAATATAATTTTGACATGGAAGTAGGCGAAACAAATCGATACCGAAAGACATCACCAGGTCAGTTATCTTCAATGAATGCATATATTTTCTACTGTAGACTGTCACAGCAGCCTAACTGTGTAATGCGGTGAATGGATTCAAAAGAAGAGAGATCTAGATTAGTTTGTGGTGAAGAAACACAATTTAAGCAAGGACAAATAGTATCATATTTGACAGAGGATCATGCACAATCGAATTGAAGTTGGTAATTGATAATAGAACAGAAAATGAATAAAAAAATCATTGATTAATGCTTGTCAATGCCCTTTCCAAATTGGAAAACGGGTTTGACAAAACTGCAATAACACAGTTTTCAAAAACTGCGAAACATATTCATTTCCCTGAGGAAGAAAAAAGGTAATGCGCAGTAGTCCGTACATGATGATCCTAAATGTCTAATTCAACAGTG
The DNA here is from genome assembly GCF_000495115.2 of Populus euphratica. NCBI lineage: Eukaryota > Viridiplantae > Streptophyta > Magnoliopsida > Malpighiales > Salicaceae > Populus > Populus euphratica. Next base: position 625,683 of record NW_011499915.1, read on the forward strand.
TTCGCACACGATAAAAAAAAAAAAGCATTAAATTTGATCTTTGCCATTGACTGCTTTCACGACTGACTTAAGCAAGAAATGACAGCTAGGAAAATGTCTTCTCTGCAAGGAATTGTTAGACCACCCATAGGATGAACATATCCGAATTCTTCTTCAGCTTGACTTAGCAACTCTTGAAAATTAGGCTGGTTCAAGTATGATATTGGAATGACAAATCTCTTCTTTTGGATTTCTCCAACATAAACTGCTAGGCAGCCCTTTGGGACATTAGAAGCTGCTTGGCTTGCTGCGGATGGAGAAAGCTGAAGGACTTGCTTAGCACGCACAATTGCTGACAAACGGAAACCCATTATTTGATATGAATGAGCAAGAAAACAAATCCTCAATAGTTGAGCAAGAGAGTTATCAGAAATGTGAAGATTTGTGTTGCTTGTCAACCTAAATATACATGTATTTATAGATGCAAGGATACTACATTGCTAGAGGTTCCCAATGCAATAAGCCAGTTGTGATGAGCCCATCATGAAGTCTAGTCATGAGATTAATTAGCTGATGAGACTATCACATGGCTTTGTCTTCAATCTAATAATCAAGAGTACAGGTCTGACTGATCTCAAGTTTGCGTTTCTGTGGAAAATTATGCCCCACTGCTTCTAAGTACCACATAGGTTCACTTAAATTTGAAGTTATTTCTGAGGATAACACTAATTATATAATACACAGATTTTAGGGTACTACATGTAGTTTTCTAGCATTTATTCTATAATATTAATACAGGTTGTCGTATCTTCTATGAATTCTTCTATTCAGTTTGGCTTATGGTTCGTCAAACTCAAAGGTTTCAAGGCCTTAATATTTTCTTGAATTACTACTTAGAATCAAATTAAATTGAATTAATCCAGTGCCCTCAATTTAAAGTCAACAAAACCATGCCAGATCTCGCTGCATTAAGTAGCATAGGACCAGAGAGCAGTAGCTAAGAACCTTGCACTACAGGAAATGGACAACAAAAGAGATGTTATATTTATTGAATTATATTATTTTTTAATATATATTTTCAAGTTAAAGACATTTAGGTTTAAAACTTATACAAACCCACATTACCTTATATTTAATTTTTATTAAATAAATAGGAATAGTGAGATTCGAACTCATGATCACTTGGTCATTGATTAGTACTAATAAATGCATTCTCATTAAAGTTTTATATCATGATATTGCACTTAAAGTATCATTAAATTCTCTAATTTAAGCATATTATAATAATAAATTCGATAATATAAAATAGCTTAATTTATGGTAAATACTCATTTTAAATCCATGCATATTTCACAATTCAAAGGATTGATTGATGTGATTAACTATTGAAAGTGAAAAGACAAAGAAAAGGCTAAATTTAGAAAAGAAATGTTGATTCAATTCAAACTAAAACACTGTTTAGTTATTAGGTCATATCTAAAGCTATAGATCTTAGATTTTAATTTGGTTTATATGTCTAGAAAGCTAAGACATAAACCTAAAATATTCATGAGAGTCTAAGACTCAATTCTGCTGTTTGGAAGTCCAAATCTTAGCATCAAAAAAGAAATCTAAATCTATCATGCAACCCAAATACTGTTCGGTGTTCAACCCATATCTCAAGTTTTAAAAGTCCAAATGCACCAATTCTTTTTTTGTTAGTAAAGCTGAGACAATTTTTCAAAACTTTTAAGAAAGCTATATATTCAAATTCTGACGTTAGCAATGACATTTTATTCAAATAAGAAGATAAGGATTGTCATCAAATTAAAGAGGTGGCCACCCATTAAATAATTAGTCATCAAATCAATAGTTCTGAATTTGAGCCTATAAAAGGAGACATTTGCCATGCATTTAGGTATCTTGATTTTCAGATCAAGATCATGTTCTTGCTTTCTTTATTTATATTTTTATAATGCTTAGGTTTTGCTTTCATCAATCTCTTGTTTATGTTTTTCATTTCATTTACTATACTTAAATAATTATATTCTTATCTTGTTTATCTATATTTCTCTTATTTATAATGTTCAGCTAAGTTTATTATGTCAATGTGAAAAGGTTTCATTGATAGTGTTAAGATAAGTATAATATAAACTTAATATGGACTTTCATGCTTATATCCTAAACAACTTGCTATTAACATGTCTTATCATTTTTATCTTATTAATTTTTATTACCTTACTTGTTAGATGGTAAATCTAGATTTGTGTTATATAACACCTGGTACAACAAATACTTGGTACTTTCATAGCCAACCGTATGATATAATCTATATTTGTGCTATGAAAGGAACTTGATTTGTTATTACTATAAGTTAGCATTATGAATTTCTAACCATATTTAAAAATTTGGTATTACTTAAATAATATAATTAATATGATTATGTTAACAATTTATAATGAGCTATTAATAACAAATCATCTGATTGAAACTTTCTTTTTGTATGGTTTCTAAACTCTTTTGTGTGTGGTTTCCAGTTGAGTAATAAAAAGAGTTTATATTATATTTATTTTTAATACCACTAGTGGATCCTCTAACCTTGATAACTATTTTTATCATTGGTTTAATCCTAATATTAATTTTATATCTCAAAGTCTCTTTAACTTATTATTATTATTATTATTATTTGTAATTTATATAGTGAATCTCGCTATGGTACAAATCTAGTCTTGTCGGATTATTTATTAGTTCGACACTCCTCAACTTGAAAGAAGACATGAATCTTTTAGTCGTGTCAAATGATCAAGTAGGGATCAAGCTAGATGACAAGAGAAAAATATGATTTTAATAGGCTATGATCAAAAGTCTAAAGGATACAAGCTTTACAATCCCAATGAAGGCGAAACTATGATTAGAAGAGATATCAAATTTGATGAACAAAAAGCATGGGATTGGAAGGTAGATGGTGATGAGAAATATAATTTTCCATTAGTTCTTGATGAAGAGGAGAAAAGATATGAAGATCATTAAAAATCTATAGTTACATCTCAATAATCACCAACGAACTTAACTTTACCTTTATCTTTTTCTTCAAATGGAAGTTCCAATAGTGGCATCCTACCTAGTCCACAAAGAAAGATAAGGAACCTTGATAACTTGTATAAGGTAACTAATCCAATTAATGATAATATAACACTATATTGTCATTTTGCCATATGTGAATCTATAGTGTTTGAAAATAAAAAAAGGATGAAAATTAGAGAATTGCTATAGATGAGAAGATTGCATCAATTGAGAAGAATGATATATGGAAATTGGATCCAAGACCAAAAGGAAAGAATCTAATAGGTGTCAAGTTGATTTATAAAGAAAAGAAGAATGCTAAAGGAGAGGTGGAGAGGTACAAGGCAAGATTAGTGACAAGATGCTACAGTTAAAAGTATAGGATTGACAATGATGAAGTGTTTACTCCAGTTGTTAGATTAGAGACCATTCAATTAATCATTGCCACAACTGCCCAACATAAATAGAAGATATATCAAATAGATATCAAGTTAGCCTTTTTAAATAATTTTCTTAAAAATGAGGTTTTAAATTTATAAAGTGAATGACCATGATAACAAGGTTTCAAAGTTAAATAAAGCCTTGTATAGCTTGAAAAAAGCTCTAAGAGGTTGGTATAATCACATTGATGGTTATTTCTTAAAGAATGAATTTGTAAAATACCCATATGAATATGTTATCTATGCAAAGCCTTGTAGTGATACTCTTATTGTATACTTGTATGTGGATGACTTGATCTTTATAGGAAATAATTCAAAAATGATTGGAGACTTCAAGCAAGCAATAATTAAGGAGTTTGAGATTATTTATATTGGTCTTATGACACACTACCTAGGGATTAAGATCAAGCAAGGAGAAGATAGAATCTTTGTCAATTAAAAAAAGTTTGCAAAAAAATTTCTAAAGAAGTTCAAAATAGAGGATTGTGCAAAAGTGAATACTTTAGTCGAGTGTGGAGTGAAGATGACACAAAATGATAAAGGAGAGAAGATAAACTCTATAAGCGTAGTTGAGAGTTTGAGATAATTGACATGTACTTGTACAAATATTCTCTTTGGAGTAGGATTTGTGAGAAAACTCAGAGACACCAACAATAATATATTTCAAAGCAATGAAGAGAATCTTTTGATATATCAAAGGTAATATTGATTTTAGCTTGTTTTATCGATATTTTAACATCTTTGAACTGTGGGTTATAGTGATAGTGATAGTGATTGGGCTAGAGATATGGATAATAAAAAAAGCACCACATGTTTTGTTTTCTACATGAGAGACACAACATTCACATGGAGTTTAAAAAAGCAATCTATAGTCACATTATCAACTTGTGAAGTTCAATACATAGTTACTGCAACTTGTGTTTATCATTCTATATGGCTAAGAAGATTATTGAAAGAATTGTGATTGCTACAAGAGAAGCCTATAAAAATCTTTATGGACAACATATTAGTCATTGCCTTAGCAAAGAATCATATGTTTCTTGATAGAAGTAAGCATATTGACACAAGATATTTCATTATCAATGAGATTGCATTGCAAATAAGAAAGTTAAAGTCAAGTATGTAAATACTTAAGGCCAAGTCATAGATATTTTCACTTAGCCACTCAAGCATGATGTTTTTGCCAAGATGAGAGATGTAAGACCTAAACCTAAGCCCAAGTCAGCCCAAACCCAACTTAAGTTAACCTAGGTATTTAAGGAAGAGTTATAAGAGAATTTATTTCCTCTCCTCTAATTCTTATAGCCATCATAACCCTCCTCTCCTCAAACTAAAGATTTTAGTTTTTGATCTTGAGTTTTTGGTTCAAGAAATGTGAAAGTAACAAGTAAGTGGTTCTCTTTCATATTACTTTCAATTATAGTTTGTTTATGGAATTATTAAAAAAGACATTGGTCATTGCCTTGGCAAATAATCGTATGTTTCTTGATAAAAGTAAGCATATTGACACAAGATATTTCATTATCAATGAGATTGCATTACAAACAAGGAAGTTAAAGTCAAGTATATAAAGACTTAAGGCCAAGTCATAGATATTTTCACTTAGCCGTTCAAGCATAATGTTTTTGCCAAGATGAGAGATGTAAGACCCAAACCTAAGCCCAAGTCAGCTCAAATCCAACTTAAGTTGACCTATGTATTTAAGAAAGAGTTACAAGAGAATTTATTTCCTCTCCTCTAATTCTTATAGCTACCATGACCCTCCTCTCCTCAAACTAAAGATTTTAGTTTTTGATCTTGAGTTTTTGGTTCAAGAAATGTGAAAGTAACAAGTAAGTGATTCTCTTTCATATTACTTTTAATTATAGTTTGTTTATGGAATGATTAAAAAAAAGAGATTAGGGTTTATAAGAATTAAAAGTTCATGTTATTAAGATTGATTGATAATTATTAAAGGTTTAATGTTAGGTGATTAATTAATATGTTGTAAGAAATAAGGATTTGTGAGTTGATTTGTTTAAATTAATTTTTATGGGTTAAGAAATTAATTTTTATCTTGCTGTAAAATTTGGACAGAATGGTCTTGAGGTTGAAGATGACCATATTTTATTTTGGTCCTTAAGTTATGAAAGTTTTAGTTTAGTCCTTAAACTTTGAAAAAATTACAATTTCATCCCTAAATGTATTTTGAGATTCTGGAAAGTGTTATTATGAGATTAAGGATGATGAATCTTAGTTTGATAATTGATTTAGAAATTTTTTAGTTTGGTCCCTTAATTTTGGGAATTTTCATTTTAGTCCCTAAACTTTTAAAACATTACAGTTTGGTTCTTATTTCGTTCTGGATAGAATTAAGGATGTTTTATGGGGTTACAGTTTGGTTCTTATTTCATTCTGGATAGAATTAAGGATGTTTTATGGGTGGAATTTAGTATGGTTATGTATTCATAGTTTGGTCCAGTTTTGAAAAAATTATATTTTGGTCCCTGTTTTGGATAATTATCGTTTTAGTCCTAAAATGTAAGAAACTAAACCTGGTTTTCTTTTATGCATTGTAATCTTTTATTTGTATTGTTTTGAGTTGCTTTTGAGTATATTTTATATATTTATTATAGGTTCCTCTAACGATCCTTAATAGGTTTTTCGGGTCTTTTCTCTTATTTTCGGGTCTTTCGTCTGACGTTCCTTTAGTTCTATATTTTCCGGGTGAGTGGGATAATCTTTAATATGCATATAATATAAGTAAATATGTATGTTGATTATATGATGAGTACGATTAGTTAATCTCTTGAATATTTATATATTTTGCTTTATTTTCTGAGTACTTATCTATTCTTGAATTTACACTCGCATTCTGTCGAGCTAAATTCTATTTGATATAATATATGTTTCTTGGATAATTTTGTAAATATCTATTATGCCTTGATGTAGGACTTGTCAGTAACTCCATGCTAACAGAGAGTAGTTAGCCTATGTGCACATAATATTCTGTATACCTAGTTAGTGAGAAAGGCATCAGTCTGTGGCAACTGATCATCCCACAGTGATCACCTTTGAGTGTCATCTGGTCACTTTTGAGTGTCATCTGGTCACCCTCGGGTGTCATCTGGTCACCTTCGGGTGTCATCTG
>NW_011499915.1:632411-636846 GCF_000495115.2 Populus euphratica
TTATTTTTAATATTATTTCAGGTTCTTAGTTTCTGATAACAATTGGACTTTGTTAAGTGTTTCTGCTTCTTCAGTTTTGATCGGTATGCATTGCTTATTTTGCAAGGCTTTCCTTTTAGTTTTGATTTGATAATGTAATGAGTATTATGTATTATTGTTTTTGTTTTAATTACTGATGAAGAGTTTTGAACTATTTTTTAGGTTCATCAGTTTTGAATAATATAATATTTTTGAATATTATGAAATGCTGCATATTTTTGAATAACTTGTTTTTTAAATATGTTCGTTTTGAAGCTTAGCATAGGTGAGGTGTCCTTTCAACACCGCTCCTGTGTTGTCGGTCACGGATCCGAGATTCGGGTCATGACAAGAGATATGCTATGAGTTATAAAGAAATCAAGTTTAAGGGAGGATATTGAAAATAAACTAGATTTCAATTTTCCTAAAAAACAAATAAGCCAATTCATCAATTAAGAACTAGTCGACCAATTAAATTAAATAAATCGATCAATCGATTAAAAAATGGTTAACCAGTTAAGTTGACATAATATTTTTACTATTTATATTAGGATTTTCTTTGAAATATTTTAATTTCTTGTTTATCTAGAATTTAATACATATAAATAGAATTGTAATAAAAAAAATATAATTCAATATGTATTAAATAATATACAAGAAAAAAAAACTTAATAAGATTACCTTCCTCTCAAATGTTATTCTTGTTCTTAGTTTGGTATCTTTATTTTGCGATCCATAAACTCATACCACACCAATTTTCTTTCAAGATAAACTTGCTGAATCATAGGCGACGAAGATCACATGTTCGTGCCCCACCACCAGTCTCCATCATCAAGCACCTAGTGTATTATTGTACGGATAAGCCTTTTACTTTATGGTGGGGTCTGAACAGTATCTGGTATGATTGATGAATATCATTTTCAGGAGATCCCCCTTGGCAATTAGAACTGCTACTGGCAAAGACCTGGTGCATGCCTTTTAATAATTGCGGTCAGCCAAGAGGGGCCTGTATCACTGGTTAATTATCAGGAAAGGTTTGAAGATAAAGTTCTGCAGGATGTCTACATTTATGAAGAAACAACTAGCATAATTACCCACTAGTTATTGCGGGCAACCTTATGAAATATGTTTTAATATTTTATTAAAAGTTAAAAATCTAAATGAATTAAATCAAAATCAATAGATGTTAATTTTTAATTTTTTTAATTTAAAATATATTTGTAATGTTTGATATCATATGTGTGTTTATTATTACGTTAAAGTATATTTTATTAATATATTTGATTTTGACAAATAAAAAACAAACATGCAATTAATTATTTATATTATGTAAAAATATAATTAGTAGAGTTAATGATGGAAAGAAGGCAGGAATTGATATGGAAATGGTGATCAATCAATTCATGTGTATATTCAAGTGAAGTGTTGGATTGAGTTTAGTAACTTTGATTTGATTTGATACAGACTTAGAATTCTTTTTAGCTGTAATGTTTCTATTGTTATTTATGATGCTTTTTGTAACGAGAGTTTTTATTTTCTAATATAATTTGTATGATTTACCAAGAATTACAAGAACCATCATTGAAGGTGTCATAAGAGAGAATCCAGCCTTTCACCATTAAAGTGTGTAAACATAATTACAACACCCGCTGAAGTTCACTACTTGTGTTCCCATTACAACAAACCTTTTTCAAGCTCACTAGTAAGCAGTGTGGGATAAAATAAAACGACTTCAAAGGATAAATACCACCTGCAATGTCTAATATAGATAATTTTAAATCTTTTTTTGGGACCCATGACTTGAAAACTTTATTGGATACATACTGCTACAAATTTTAGCTGCTGAAATCTCCACATTTGACGACTTTGACCAAAATGTAATTTTTATTTTTGTTAGGATAATGGTATGCAAACCTGACAAGATAAAAAGTAAAGGATATGATAAAATGAGAAATGACACATAAGAATTTTAGTTGTTCTCCTATTAATAGAGAGAGATTGTAATTTTCACATTACTTAGTAAAATCCTTTATATTTACCTGTGAACATAGCCTAATTTGGGTGAACCACGTAAATTCTTGTGTGTCATTTCTCATTTTATCCTGTCCTTTACCTTTTATCTTGTCGGGTTTGCATGTCAGTATCCTAATAATGATATCAGAGCCTTCTGGCTGGTGTTGTTAATACACAAAACTTTACTGGATACATACTGCTACAAATTTTAGCTGCTGAAATGTCCACATTTGACGACTTTGACCAAAATGTAATTCTTACTTTTGTTAGGATAATGGTATGCAAACCCGACAAGATAAAAAGTAAAGGACAAGATAAAATAAGAAATGACACACAAGAATTTCAGTTGTTCTCCTATTAATAGAGAGAGATTGTAATTTTCACATTACTTAGTAAAATCCTTTATATTTACCTGTGAACATAGCCTAATTTGGGTGAACCACGTAAATTCTTGTGTGTCATTTCTCATTTTATCCTGTCCTTTACTTTTTATCTTGTCGGGTTTGCATTTACCTTTTATCTTGTCGGGTTTGCATGTCAGTATCCTAATAATGATATCAGAGCCTTCTAGTTGGTGTTGTTAATACACAAAAGTATTCGTGTATATGGTTACTATTCACCTATACAACACTATTCAACTATACGGTACTGTTCACATACGTTACTGTTGGCATATATAGAAAGTCAGTGCGGTGATTAAATACAGTCTAAGAAGTTCTGTTTAAGGAGATTTGGTTTTAAGCGGGACCGTTTATGACCCCTCCAATCTTTCCTGGGAACTTAGTTAGTAAAGTATTATTCACACCATGTTATTTCTATATACGTTACAGATTAGTGAAACAGTGATAGTTGAATAGATCTCGGTGAATACAATGGCAGCGAAGTACGAGATTGAGAGGTTTAATGGGAGCAATTGCTCACTATGAAAAATGAGAATCAAGGCAATATTAAGGAAAGATAATTACTTGGTAGCAATTGGGGATCGGCCCACGGAGATCACTGATAATGAAAAATGGAATGAGATGAATGGCAATGCTATAGCTAACATACATTTAGCATTAGTCGATAAAGTATTATCAAGTGTGGCGGAGAAGAAAACAGCTAAGGAGATATGGGAGACTCTAATAAAGCTATACGAGTCCAAGTCTTTGCATAATCAGATTTTCTTAAAGCGGAAACTTTATACCCTTTGAATGACAGAAACCACGTTGGTGACTGACCACATCAACACAATAAGAACTTTATTTTCACAACTCACTACATTGGGTCAGCAAATAGAGGAAAATGAACATGCAGAGCTTCTACTTCAAAGTCTTCCTAATTTGTATAATCAGCTCATTATCAACTTAACCAATAATATCCTCTCAGAATATCTAGTATTCGATGATGTTGCAACTGCTATTTTAGAAGGAAAAAATAGGCGTAAAAATAAAGGAGACAGAAATAGTTCAAACCAAGTAGAGGCATTGTTGGTGTCAAGAGGAAGATCAACGGAGTGTGGCTCCAGTGGGAGTCAAAGGCAAAGGAGGTTCAAATCAAGAAGTAAAAAAACTGTGAAATGCTACAACTATGGTAAAAAAAAGGCACTTCAAAAAGGATTGTTGGTTTAAAAAAGGTATAAAGAATACTATAGAGTCATCAAAATCTCAAGGATGTGTTGTAAGCACCTCAGAAGATGGAGAAGTTTTATATAGTGAAGCAGCGACAATCTCTACAGATAGAGAAGAACTCACTAAGGTCTGGCTAATGGATTCAGGAGCAACATGGCGTATGACTCCTAATCAAGATTGGTTCCATACATATAAACCCATCTCTGGAGGAAAAGTGTTCATGGGTGATAATCATGCTTTAGAGATTGTTGGCATTGGCACCATCAAATTGAAGATGTATGATGGCTTAATTCGTACTATTTTAGGAGTACGACATGTGAAAGACTTAAAAAGAATATTTTGTCCATAGGACAATTTGATAGTTTTGGCTATAAGATTCGAACAGACAATGGAATCATGAAAATCATCAAAGGAACGCTAGTGGTTTTAAAGGCAAAAAAGACAGTTGCAAACATGTTTGTAGTAATGGGAGAAACACATTATGGGGCAGAAGCGCCAATCGCATCAGCCAGTCCTGCAGAAGAGAAGATGATGATGTGGCATCAAAAACTAGGCCACATGTCAGAAAAAGATTTAAAGGTTCTCTCTAATAAGAAGTTACTTCTTGGGCTTACAAAAGTTACTTTACCTTTTTGTGAGCACTGTGTTACAAGTAAACAGCACAGGTTGAAGTTTGACGCATCAACAACTAAGAGCAAATGCATCTTAGACCTGATTCACTCTGATGTTTGGCAAGCACCAGTTGTATCTTTGGGAGGAGCAAGATACTTTGTATCATTCATAGATGACTTCTC
>NW_011499915.1:636937-644942 GCF_000495115.2 Populus euphratica
CACTCAGAATATGTTACTGAAAGTAACATTGCATACTGTCTTCTAACAGAGGATGGAGAGCCATCAACTTTCCATGAGGCTATTAAAAGCACAGATGTGTCTATGTGGATGACAGCAATGCAAGAGGAGATTGAAGCTCTGTACAAGAATAATACTTGGGATCTTGTTCCGCTACCACAAGGAAGAAAGGCCATTGGCAACAAATGGGTTTACAAGATAAAACGTGATGGCAATGATCAAGTGGAGCGGTATCGTGCAAGATTGGTGGTGAAAGGATATGCTCAGAAAGAAGGAATAGACTTCAATGAGATATTTTCTCCAGTGGTACGACTTACGACAATCAGAGTAGTCTTGGCAATGTGTGCTATATTTGATCTTCACTTGGAGCAGTTAGACGTGAAAACTGCATTTCTTCATGGAGAACTTGAAGAAGAAATTTATATGCTCCAACCAGAGGGTTTTGCTGAAACAGGCAAGGAGAACTTGGTTTGCAGGTTGAACAAATCTCTATACGGTCTCAAACAGGCGCCGAGGTGTTGGTATAAGAGATTTGATTCCTTCATAATTAGCCTTGGGTACAACAGACTCAGTTCAGACCATTGTACGTATTACAAGAGGTTTGAAGAAGATTTCATCATTTTGTTGTTGTACGTGGATGACATGTTGGTGATAGGCCCCAACAAAGATCGAGTCCAAGAATTGAAGGCACAGTTGGCTAGGGAATTTGATATGAAGGACTTAAGACCAACAAACAAGATTCTAGGGATGCAAATTTACCGAGACAGAAGTAAGAGGAAGATTTGGCTTTCTCAAAAGAATTATTTGAAGAAGATCTTGCGACGCTTCAACATGCAAGATTGTAAGCCAATTTCCACCCCACTTCCTATTAACTTCAAATTATCCTCAAGTATGTCTCCTAGCAATGAAGCAGAGAGGATGGAGATGTCTCGAGTACCGTATGCATCAGCAGTGGGAAGTTTAATGTTTGCCATGATATGTACAAGACCAGACATTGCACAAGCAGTGGGAGCAGCTAGTTGATACATGGCAAATCCTGTTAGAAAGTATTAGAATACTATTAAAAGGATGTTGAGATACATCAAGGGTACCTCAGATGCTGCATTATGTTATGGAGGATCAGAACTTATTATCAGAGGTTATGTTGATTCAGATTTTGCTGGTGACCTTGAGAAAAGGAAGTCCACTACAGGCTATGTGTTCATAATTGCAGGAGGAGCTGTGAGCTGGGTTTCTAAACTTCAGACTGTTGTAGCGTTATCCACAACAGAAGCTGAGTACATGGCAGCTACACAAGCTTGTAAACGTTGTCCACAACAGAAGCTAAGTATATGGCAATTACACAAGCTTGTAAAGAAGCAATATGGATGAAGAAACTTATGGAGGAGCTCGGGCACAAACAAGAGAATATTCTTTTGTATTGTGATAGTCAAAGTGCCTTGCATATTGCAAGGAATCCAACATTTCAATTAAGAACAAAACACATAGATGTTCAGTATCACTTTGTTCACGAAGTGGTGGAAGATGGAAGTGTGGATTTTCAGAAGATTCACACAAAGAAAAACCCAGCAGATGCTTTAACGAAACCGGTTAACACTGATAAGTATATATGGTGCAGATCCTCTTACGGCCTAGCAGAAACGTAAGCAGCATGAAGATGACAAGTATAGATAAGCGGCATGAAGATGGCAAGTATAAAAAGGATAGAATCATAGATGATCAAGTGTGAAGACTTGATTAAATCATCAAAGTCTTCAAGTGGGAGAATGTAAAGCCAGTCACCTAACTCAACAATGGTGGGAAAAGGTGAAGCCATCCTTTCCACCTTAGTCAATAAGTGTAGGCACCGAATTGGTGCCACTTGCTTTGCCCCTTGTCCTTTGCTTGAATGCTTGCCTATAAATAGGCAATGCATCTAAGCTATTTTGCACAACACAAGAGATAAACAAGAGAGGAAAAGGAGAGTGAGAGAGGGAAAGTAATTCCATAAAATTGAGAGGTATTTGTGAGAGAGTAAGTAAGGTATTTTCTCCTATTATTAGAGAGATTTCAGTTGTTCTCCTATTAATAGAGAGAGGTTGTAATTCTCACAATACTTAGTAAAATCCTTCTATACTTGCCTGTGGACGTATCCTAATTTGGATGAACCACGTAAATTCTTGTATGTCATTTCTCATTTTATCATGTCCTTTACCTTTTATCTTGTCGGGTTTGCATACCAGTATCCTAACATTTGATACATGCAAGAACTGAGAACTTGACATGGAAAGACATCAACAGCTATTTTGTTCATGTATGAATTCCTTTTTAATGTTGCATTCAAGCTGATCGTGAAATGAAGGAGCTAATTCGGCAAAATCTTTTCGGCTAGTATGAACACAGCTTCGTGTAAAATACTTCTGTTGTAAGCTGCCATCATAAATGTTAAGATTGGTAGAATTGGCTTCAAATTAAAAACACATAAATATTAAGATTACATGATGTTAAGTGTTAAAAACAAAGAACGAAGTATATTGCTTTCTATCCTTAGTCCAAAATTGCTGCGGAGGCTACTTCAGTTACGGAGGCGTTCTGAGCTATGCTTTATTAGGTATCCGTCATAAGAACTACATGCTTAAAATGAGACCTGTGAAGACTTCTTCACTGCATGGAATTGTGAGACCACCCATAGAATGATCAAATCCGAACTCTTCTTCAGCTTGACTTAACAAGTTCTGGAATGAAGGATGCTCTAAATATGAAATCGGAAAGGTAAATCGCTTTTTTTGAGTTTCTCCAACATAAACTGCAAGTGGCCTTTAGGCACGTTAAAGTATCCCCTGACAAGAGAATTCGCTTCAGAATTTGTTTAGCATTGATAATTCCAGGCAAGCGGATACCCATCTTGAAATTCTTTTGAAGGTATTGAACTAAGCTGAATGATGTTTAAGACTTACAAAGCAGAGAAGAGGTTGCACTGGATTGCAATCTTTGGTAGAAGGTATATTTTGGGCCACAACTCTGTTGCAACAGGGCCCCTTATGGCCAGATGCCCCAAGGAATCACATGGTTTTGCCTCCTAACTAGCAATAGAATTTTGATAGATTTCATTCCTTTTCTTTTCCTTACAATTCATTTTGGCCTACCACTCAACAAACTTAGAAAGCATCATATCATGGCCTGCTTGTTAAGACACATGCCAGCAGTCCATTTAAAAGAAATATTGACTACTAAATCAATGGTACAATGAATCAAATTTGGCATTTTCGTTTGGAAAACAACACATTTCCATGCAACATGTTAGTGGAAGCTTGTTCTTGACCAATTTAACATAATGGCCATCGTCACCTTATCTGTAATGGCACTAACAAACACAAGAAATGAACAAGCTTTTTTTATATATATGATAATGTTTTCGGCACTATAAGAGATGCATATTCGATGATTGTATGGAAATAGGGCCTGGATTTGAAGAAATGATAATTCGAATGGAAGCACCCAACAAACCGAGCAAATGAGCTCAACTATAGACCATAGCTGAATAAAAAAGGATTAAATAATTGAAAATTCTCCTTCTAGATAAAACATAGCACTAGTTCAGCGAATATATTCAATAAATTCTTGAGACACCAAATACTTTTATTGCTACGAGTTACAATGAAAATGTTATTTCTTGTTGAGTGCCGAAGTCACTGGAACCAAATTTTATTTGGTGTGCTGTCTGAAACAAAACTACAAATAAATGACTAGTGAAAATATGATAAAGTAAGGAAAAAATGAGGAATCTACCGCTGTGATATGTCCTGGGGATAAAGTTGCCTGGTTTGTGCTCCTGAAATGCATCTACTTGCAAGACAGGAAGAACAGTCAAACTCACATGAAGCAAGCTGTACACTTTGTCGGCATCACTTTTAAACCTCTTTTAAGATATCTAAATGCTTCCACAGGATATGCTGTACAGTAGTGAGAGTTGTTTGACTACATTCAGGGTACCTGTGTTTCGCTAAAATGATCAACTGATGCTAACCGAATCATCCACATATATATGTCTGAAGATTATATTCAAATAGACCCCGTGATTGAATAGTTTTTTTCTCCGAAAGAATATTGAAAACTTGGTAATCATGTAAGAAGAAAGGAAATGAGATTTTATCTGCCAACAAGTATAGGACTCAAGAATTAATTTTCTCTGCTTTTTTATAATTGATCGTAAGAGATTGGTTTATTCTTGGGTTATAAAGATTAAGACAGAGCACAGGACAGTAAATTGGTAAAGGACGATTGATTTTCTATTATAAAATTGCAACAGAAGGATAAAAGATTTGCTTCTGATAGAGTGGAATGATTGCTTCAGTTCACGTTTTCCATTGCATTATTCTCGTAGTCGCATCTATATCGGGATAGTGAAGACAAATTGTTCTTCAGCCTGATTCAGCAAATTCTGAAATGAAGGATGCTTCAAGCACGCGAACGGAACAACAAATCTTTTCTTTTGAGTTTCTCCAACATAAACGGCAAAGTGCCCTTTAGGCGACGTAGCATTCTGTGGCGAAAAAAGAACGCGTCAGACAATCTGCTTAGCATTAATAATTATAAGCAAAGGAAAGCCCATGATTTTTATGTAGTAGTTCTTTAAGATATATACATATACATATACATATATGTGTGTGTGTGTGTGTGTGTGTAGCAAGAGATGAATATTTTTATGGAATATGGGTATATATAAGAGTAAGAAAAAGTTTCCAAATCTCTTGTATGGAATATGGGTATATAGAAGAGTAAGAAAAAGTTTCCAAATCTCTTGATGCTAGTTCTCTTTAATGGAACAATTGATGATAAAATTTACTAGTAGGGGATCTGCTAAAGACGTACTTCTTGAGCAATCACAATATGGTTCTGTTTGCCAACTATGGATAAGATTTTGATAAATTTTGTTTCTAAGTTTCGGTTAAAAATCAGCATGGCCTACTTGCAAACTCAACAGCCAACAGTGTACAGGCTGAATTATTGAATAAGATTGACCATCCGATTCAGAGACTAGTACTTAGATAGGAGAACATAGGTGCCAGAGACTTGAATGTATGAGCAGCATATTGCTTACATTCTAATAGGAAGCCTTATGTTTGAACACTGCTTGTTTGTTGAATCTTTGATCAAGCAAACAATAGTCAGCAGAAATATGTCAGAAAACAACATGACACAAGACAAAGAGGATAATAGCTCATAGGAAGATGCGTCGTTGACATGCACAGCATAAAAGTAGCTGGGGACGTCTGAAATTGGGCTTGTAATTGAAGAAGTGATAGGTAGGGTGTCAAAGGAACCCGCCTAGTGCATGTATGATAGTTTTCTATTATGCTAATGTCAAGAGAACTTCACCAAATGAAAGAGAAGGACCAAATTATAGGATACATCTCCTTGATCACATGCAATTTGAGACTGCCTATTAGATGATAAATTAATCCAAAACTGATAACTGTGAAAAAAGGCCAGAGGACCCATGGTACCTTTTTTGAACTCAGGTCTGTCCTGCAATAATTACTGCTAAAGCTTTCAGGAGCTAGCAATGGCAGTCAGAGCTAGAGAGTGGGGATCAAATAGAGTACTGGTAATTATCACCATATGCATTGAGTCATAATAAAGAAATGGAAATGTAATTTCTGCAATGCAAATGCTAATCAAAAGCATCAAACTTCCTGCAATAACTCTTATGATTTTCTCTAGTAGCAAAGAATTAAAAAATGCAATATTTTTTTTTTCAATGTACATATCAATTGATGAAACTCTTTATTATTAAAATCCATTCAGGTTTATCAACAAATAAAAATAGCCACAATTGAATCAGCAGCAATGAAGTATAAGAATTGATTTGAACTGTCTTAGCAGAAAGATGTGTACATCAAGTTAAAGAATAAAAAGATTGGGAATTTGAATAAACTATAATGACGATGATTACTTTGCTATATATTATTACAGCAAAAACAAACACTCTCTAAGTGTCTTCTGACATCTTTCCTAGAACATTCTATTCTATTTATCATAAGTCCGTAAAGTGCAAGGGAGGTCAATTAACGTATCTAGAATAGTAAGGCCCTCCGTTATCATGATTAGAGCCCTATACGTACCCTTCCTCAACATGATCTCCTGGCACTTGGCAACTTCTGAATTAAATGGTTCTTCGAGAAGGATATGGGAACCAAAAAAATCTCTTCTTTCGTTTTGTTCAACAAAAACAAAAAAATGGCCTATAGCCTCTATGTGGATCAGTTTATGGAGATCAAATGTATCCTAGCCATTGTTGAAAGTAAATCAAATTTTAATTTTCTTGAAAAATAAAAAAATCAATTTATTAGTTAAGAACCAGTCAATTAGTTGATTAATTTAGAAATAGTTTATCAGTTAAGTCGGCACAGAATGCATTTATTATTCATATTAGAATTTTCTTTGAGTATTTTAATTTTTTATTTGTCTCCGACATGAAACCTATAAATAAACTTGAAATCATAAACATAATTTAATATGTATAATACACAAGAAAAAATATTTAATAAGATATTGCTTTCCTCTTAATCTTCTTCTTATTCTTTAGTTTTGTATTTTTATTTTGTTGTCTATAAACTCGTACCACACTAGTTTTTCTTCCAACTAGTGGTATTATAACTTCATTTTTTTATTCTTTGACATGGCTAATAAAAACTTTCCACTTCAATGTCTTCATATTTCAAAAAACAATTATGAAATTTGATGTATTCATGAGAAACCTTAGCTAAGTTACCAAGATGTGTGAAAAACACTTGAAAAAGGTTTTGAGGAACCTATAAAAGAAGCAATGTTGACTTTCCCTAAAAGGATATCATACATAAGACGGGAAGAAATAATCAACAAGCAGATACAATCATTCAACAATATCTAGATAATAACACTTTTGAGATGGTGGCTAATGTAACCACTGCCAATCAAGTATTTGAAGTTTTGCAACAATCAAATTAATGAGCTGACAATATCAAAAAAAGTACACCTATAAAAATTATGAGATGACTTTAAAAAGCTACATATACTTGAATCAAGGAGTATTTTAGATTATTTTGCTAGAGTATTGATCATATATAATCAAATAAAGAGATATAGGGAAAAGATGGAGGAAACACGTGTAGTAAAAATGATTCTACACCCACTGCAAAAAAAGTTGCATTATATGATGGTTGCAGGGAAAATCACAAAATATGGACTTTTTAACTATTCAAGGACTCATGAAAAAACTATAGTCTAGCTATAGTCTAGCTTTTCTTAATATATATCTCTTCATCCTTTTCTTTTCCACATTTCTCTCTTTACTTTTAAAATTCTTTGAGCAAGCTATAGTCTAGCTTTTCTATACCTTTGGTATCATATATATACAAAATAATTTATGAAAAAGTCATTGATTAAATTCGATACAATATGTATAAATATGAAACAATTAATCCCTGTATTTTAATACTTATTCTATTATCTTATGTATAAATATGAAACAATTAATCCCTGTATTTTAATACTTGTTCTATTATCTTACTCTATATATAGCTTTTCTTACGATAATCCATCTATTACCATATCCTGTAGTCAAACACGGTTTCTTACGATAATCATCTTACTTGTAAGCCAAAGTCAGTACTTATTAATGAACTTAACAATCAAAATACTGTCGGAAATTCATTCAAAGACTAATGAAGAAACTTCTTGAACCATTCGTAATTTATCAAGTCATGCATATATGAATTTTAATTCATAGATGCCGATATGTTTGTCGGTTATGATAATAATTTGATCGTATAATTAATGGGCATTACGTGCATTAATACCAAGTGATATTCCTATCTCAATTTGAGATGGAAAACAATACTCTAATTTTGAGACCTTGTTTTGAATAAAAACTAGATAGATGGTCTGTGCTTTGTCATGAACGGGACAATTTCTTTTGCAACGCAAAAAAAAATTGCTCAAGTGTTGTTATTGTATTTTAAAAAAT
>NW_011499915.1:646638-647001 GCF_000495115.2 Populus euphratica
ACTGATAAGAGACAAGAATTCCTTGTCTCTTCATATCTTGCTAGAAATACACCACATCCCATCAAAGAAATGGATGGTGGATGATCGTCGTGACGCCGCACACGTGCGACATAAAGTACTAGCAAAACCAAATGAGGTTGTTAATGTTGTAACCTATTTTTGGGTCCCCGCATAAATATATATATAATATATATATAGAAAAATAAGAAAATAAGAAATAATAAAAAATAATAATAGTAATAACTAATTTAAAAAGAATAACAGTAAAAAAAAGGGATGTCAAAATGTTTAGAAAATGGTAAAAAATTAGTTGAGGAGGTTTACAATTACAAAGATTAAAATTTGGCAGTATTTTGTTAACTA
>NW_011499915.1:648094-700451 GCF_000495115.2 Populus euphratica
TTTTTTGTTTTGTTTAGTATCAGGGATTATGAGGTTATACGTAACACGTATTCTTGATTTTAAAAGTTTCTTTGGTTTTAGATACACATATAATTAGATACCACAACATGATTTCATATTTTATCAGACAAAACAATGCAGCCTACCTTAGGTAGGGCATAGTCGGGGTGCTAATACCTTCCCTTTACGCAACCAGTCTTCGTACCCGATCTCTAAAGACCAGTTAGGGTTCCTAGTTACCAGAATACTAGGTGGCGACTCCCATTCAATGTTTTCACTGATAAGAGACAAGAATTCCTTGTCTCTTCATATCTTGCTAGAAATACACCACATCCCATCAAAGAAATGGATGGTGGATGATCGTCGTGACGCCGCACACGTGCGACATAAAGTACTAGCAAAACCAAATGAGGTTGTTAATACCTACGAGTAGGATCACAGACAGGTTATCAAATAGAAGGCAAAATAGGGGGGGAACAAAATTAATTTTAAAAAGAATTAAATTTTAAATGATCAAATAAAAAAGAGGATAAAAAAATGACTTCAAAAGAAACCTAGGCCACCACCTAGATAAACGAATCTCCTTTTTTAAAATGAACAACCTTAAAAGATGAATCAAGAAAGAAAACAATATCAATTTGTATAAACTTTTCAAACTCATAACTCTAGGTACTAACTATATTGGAAATGTTGCATCTGGAAAGCAACTATTTTAAAACTTGGTTTAACCCAACAGTTTGACCCATGACTAGGCCGAGGCTCAAAAGAAATTGGGGGAGAATTGATCAAGTGTAAGATTGTCAAAAATCTAAGTTGACCCATGTTTTGGTTAGCCAAGAAAAATCTAGTTAAAAATCATTGACTAATTTCCTTTCTTTTTTTCAAAATAATATTATTTTAATTTTTTTTATAAAAAAAGTTGATTGGCTTAAGTTAACTTCAGTCAACCTACCTACTCGACCCGTGACCTGATCATTGTCCTTGATTTACTTCTAGGTAGGGTTTACAAATAATGAAAGAAACCTGAGAGACCAAATCCCAATAATTGAAATATCAAATAAAAAAATAAAAGATAAAGAAATAGCAATTAAGAGAATATGGGCCTCATTTGAAAAAAAAAAAACAAATTGAGAGGACAAGCAAAAATCTTGAATTGAAGTGCAAAATTGAAAAAAAATCAAATTAACAAATAATTCAAAACAAAACAAAAAAGAAACAAAGAATACCAATTACCAACAAACACGATGACTGTGGATGAAATTTAAAAAAAGAAAAGAAAAATGATTGAAGTCAACTCGCTCCAAGCTTTAGAATTTTATAACATATAGTATGAGATTGAATCACAACATAAAAGTCTAATATGAAAAAATAACAAAGTAAAATTAATAACCAACTAAAATAATTGGGGATAAACTTGAAAAAATAAATTTAAAAAGGAAGTAACTTAAAAAATATAGATTTAGAAAGAAAGAAAACAAAATTTGACACAAAAATAAAATAAAACAAAATCATAAAGGATGAAATTAAAAAAAAAATCAATTTAGAAAAGGATTCTATCTAAATACACCACAATTAAAAAAAAAATAAAGACTAAATCTAATATATCAAGTGCAAAGGGATGATTTTGAAAAAAAAAAATCTAATAAATAATTCAAGACTAAATACAGTATAATTGAAAAAATAAAGACCAAATCTGATATAAAAATTAATTTTAAAGGGATGAAATTAAATAAGAAAATAACTCAATAAATGACTCAATGCCAAATATATTACAATCAAAAGAATGAGGATATAATTTAACTTAACATATATATAACCAGACTTTCTTGTTTTTTTGCAATGGGCAGCACTGTTTTCTAGGAGGAGAGAGAGTAAAGAGAGAGGGAGGAAAAACCCGCCGATCGAAGCTCCTTCGCATGCCACCTCGGCCATGTGTCTCATCACCATGCTTGGGGTGGCAAGAAGTGTTGAACACCACCCGATTGGTGCGAGTGGCACCCACTTGCTGGCATGTTACTAGCATGCATTAGCTATTTTTTAATATACACACCAAATTACTCGACCCCATCTAATATCTACAACAAAACCATATTAAAATGACAAAAAATCTCTATATGTAGTTTTATTTTTAAAAAAATTGAAGGGTAATTTTATATTTTTATTATTTAGAAAAAAATGGAGGAGCTCCTCAATATATATGTTTTTTTCTAAAAACATGGTTGTAACTTTACTGTTTATTTATTTTATTAAAAAAAAAAGATAAAAGAGTCCCCACCCGTAAGTTAAAAATTTGTGCCCTAGATAAAAGAGTCCCCCCACCCGTAAGTTAAAAATTTGTGCCCTCAAGGGCAAATCAATATTTATATTATAGTAAAAACAAATAAACTATTTTATCTCTAATCAATTTTTTTATTAGAAGCAAATATATCTTATCAAAAATACAATACCCTCAATTGTATGTTAAGCTAGTTTTTTTATCAAGGATAATTTTGTTTTTATACTATTATAATCTATAGTAATTTAGTTTTTTTTAGTGATGATGGGACCTCACGTCAATCACAATAACGCGGAATAGTTGGTTCATTAGCTGTTCTAGCAAAAGACCAAATGACAATACCATATAGGTCTAATTTCAATTACTCAGTGAATAAGCAACAGGAATTTCCTTGTTGGATTTTTTATCGAGACGACTCCTTGCAGCCAAAAACATGTCTAGGATTCAAAAATTCATCATTGCTTTCCTAGTTATTTAACAACATAATACTTTGTGTATGTGTATGTATGTGTGTGTGTGTGTTGCCAAGTTGCGGATCTCTTTCGTTCTTAAAAGAAGGAAGGTCATGCTATGTCTCTATCAACGAACAAAACAGACCATGTGAAACTTTAGCTAGCCCTTCACCTGCTATGTTTCTTAATATTCCTTCATATATATATATATATATATATATGAACCTCTCGCCCTTTTACTATTTTTGGAATGTTTGAGCCTCCCCTCTATATATATGTGTGTAGTTACCAAGAGATGTCGAACCCATGAAGCCTCTAGTCTCTCACACTCTCTAGAGCATATTTCCTTTGGTTAATCAACCCGTTACAGAAAAACATAACAAAAAAAAGGGTCTGTGCCTTTTTCTTTCTCTGTTCAAAAATGGGAGTTCAATTGATGGGGATTACCCATGCCAAACAAAAACTCCAAAGAAGTCTTTCAGCAAAAATTGCTGGTGTTTTGGCCACTTCTAATGTTCCAAGAGGCCACATTGCTGTCTATATTGTTGGAGAAGGCTACAGAAAGAGATGTATTATTCCAATAGCATACTTGAACCATCCTTTATTCAAAGGCTTGCTAAATCGAGCTGAGGAGGAGTTTGGATTCGATCATCCAATGGGTGGTCTCACAATACCTTGCAGTGAAGAGTGCTTCGCTAGCCTCACTTCGTTTCTAAGTACAACTTCATAAATGTTAAAGCCACAAAATCACTTACTATATATGGTTTTTGTTGGCTCATTCATCGTTCTTCCCCACGTAAGTTTAAGCAATTCGAGACAACAAGTCTGTCTCTTCAATTTTTTTGTAAATGCGTGCTTAATTTCCATGGAGATATTCTGTAATTTGGACAACAACGATCTTTGTTATAAAACTTAAACTGCAATCAATTTCTTTGCTACAAATGCAGTGATCATTAATTCGCCTTAATGGCAAAAGGTTATTACTTCATTTCAGCTTTTTTGCGGTAAAATATATATATATATATATATATATATATATATATTATGAAATTGGCCTTTTAGAATGGAATTGTTCCATTTCCTTTAAAAAGAAAGAAAAAAGAATAGGGGAATGCTATCCACATGAAATTGGTGTGTGTATACAGGGCAAAAACTATCACTCATTTATGAATAATATTTGGTAAAGACTTGAGATTAAGGGGTTTGCTCCCTCTGTGATCTCAGGTTCGAGTCCTTGGTTGCTCATATGATGGCCACTGGAGGCTTACATGGTCGTTAACTTTAGGGCCCGTGGGATTAGTCGTGGTGCGCGCAAGCTGGCCCGGACACCCACGTTAATCTAAAAAAAAAAAAATATTTGGTAAAGACACTGTTGCAGAACATGAAGGTACATATGTCATTTGAATTATCCTACATGTGGATAAGATCTACCTAGTATTTTCGTGTGATACCTTCGACATTTCAAACTATCATGTCCTCCTATTTCAAAATTACGAAACTATGTTGGCCCAGATGAAGTTGCTCGGACGCGGCATGGTAGCAGACACCTTGATTGCTGAGAGGGACTAAGGAACGGATTAATGATCCACATTCTTTTAGGAATTGATACGTCCTAGTCCACCCAAGTTCTCTATCGAATCACTCATGTAAATTTATGATCAATCAATCAACCGTCACTAGCTTCTATCTTGTTTTAAGAAAGCGAGAAAAAGTACACGCATGTAGAGCCAGCTAAACTAAAGTAATTACTTGTCTTGGTGTATGCGCTTCGCAATGAAGCTAGGCTAATTTTTTATTGCAAAAAGTGATCTTTAGATGATGAAATGGGGTGAAAAAAGGGGGGGGAAATCACGGACAACTGTGTTAATTAAAATTAAGATAACCCTCAGATATCAAGTAAAATTTATGATTTAGATTATTAAATTGATATAATTGATAAAAAAAATTAACAAAAATTATAATTTTTTTAAAAAAAATTAAGTTAGTTTTCAACTCATAACCTTAGTCATTAAATTTGAAATATATATTCTAGAAAAATTACAAAGTCTAATTCTCAATTAATCAAATATTAAAATATAAAATTGAAAAAAATAATTATATAAAAGAATTCAAGAAAATAGCAATTAAAAAGAATGAGGATCAAAATTAATAAATAAAATAAATTTTATATTTGATTGAGAGGTGAAATTAAAAAGAAAAATTAATTTAGCAAAAGAAAAAAATCAAAAGAATAAGGAGTCAAAATTGATATATATAATTGAAAAGAATAATAACTTTTATAAAAAGACTAAGAAAAAATTAAAAATCAAAATAATAATAACCAAAATAAAAAAATATAATATCATCAATTTGAATTGAAGGATGAAATTGAAAATCACTAAAAATTTTACAAAAGGACCAAAGCAAAAAATTAGAAATCCAAAGAATATGGACCAAATTAAAGAATATAATATTTGATAAATTTAGATTTAATGATGAAATTGAAAACAAATAAAATTTTTATAAAAATATCATAACACCTAGTAAAATTCTAAGCATTTGACATCTTTCATTAGCTTTGAACACAAGAAAAATTGGGAAAAATTATTTTTTCTAAGTTTTCCTTATTAATTAATACCAAGTTATTAACAACACATCAACTAATTAATGTGTCCATCATAATCATAAAATCATAAGATATTCACACGTCTTGAATTTTATCCAATCCAACACATAACATTATGAGATTACGTCTAATCTCACCATTCCAATATTTTGCATTTGTTTGATGCATACGCAATACAATAATTAAATATGTTAAGCAATGCAATCAACTTCATGGAAAATATAAAAGGGCAAAGTCATGATATATTATAGCTAAGCTAATTAAATATGATAAGTATATGCAGAGTAATGATCATCAAAAAGAAATGCAACAACTCGTAAATAACTGAGCTAAGTATTTTGTGGTTTATTGGTTTTCAATCATTTTTTTCTGAAGTTATTGTTAAGTATATGCAGAGTAATGATCATAAAAAAAAAAATGCAACAACTCGTGAATAACTGAGCTAAGTATTTTGTGGTTTGTTGGTTTTCAATCATTTTTTTCTGAAGTTATTGTTTTTTTAAATTTGCTAACCCTTTTTTTTATTCAAAATACATGTAACACCTGGTTGAAGAAAAGATACGGGAATGATCCCTCTACCCATTCAAATTTCAATTTAGATTGGTAGTTGGAGATAGGATTGTCTAATGGATCCGATTTTGAAATTAGGTGTATTGTCTTTCTAACACTACATCCAAGGACTTGCGGATGGCTTGTAGTTTTTCAACTATTGAATTCTCACAATCAATTGAGCACTCAAACTTTAAAGTTCGAAAAGATTTTAGACCAATGAGTTCAAGCTCGAACGACATATCTTGATGCTAATTGTGAACGACTCAATGTTGAGGTGGTCGAATGTCTCTAATTGGTAATGGAGATGAGATCACAGATGAGTGGTATATATGCTTCTTCTTATTGGCTTTATGATCCCGATAAAGACCCACCTCATCCTCCTCTACTGTCTCAATTCTAGACTAAATTTGATTTTTATATTATTTTAATGATTTTCTACTTCTGTTGAATAGATTTTTTATAAGAAAATATTCTTAAATTATTATTGACGGGGTTACCAACAAACTAAGTCATTTTGTATATTTTAGTGAGTTGGAAAAGAATTATTGCAAATGCTATTGCCACTATTTACTCACTTATAGCTAAAATACAAACGGTTTGTTTGATAGTTACATGTTGAATTTATCAAAGGAAATACTGACGGATAAAAATAAATTATCGATGAAATTACATATAATTTTTTTTGTTGGTGATATATTATATTTATCGATAAAAAAAAAAAGAAAAGAAATAAAGAGCAAGACAAAGGAAAGGGATTTTTGCTTTCCTTCGGAACTCCAACAATCATCAAGGGAATTTTTGCTTTCCCTCACAACAGATCTCGGTAACCTAACTAGCTGAACGGGCATCATCGCCTCACGACCTCATCTCTAGCAATAAACATTCTTCTCTAGCAATTCACTCTCTACTATATGGAAAAGAGAAGAAGCAGTTTCGAGCTATTTTCAGTGACGCTGCATTTTAAACGTAAATTATGATAGGTTTCATAAATAGTAAATAACATTTTATTAATTACCAAACAAATATATTACTGTATTAAAAAAAAAAACATAACAAATGCACTCGAAGAGACAAACAGGCTCTAATAAAGGGGGAGGGGGACTATTTATATCCATATATACCTTGGTTTGATCGTAAGGAGGAGGAGAACTATCCCATGTTTTTCCATGTATTTTGATCAATTCTTACCAAACCAACCGTTGGATTTATTAGGAACAAAAAATGAAATTTTGATCTTCCTATACAATTTATTATAAGTTCAGATTTATCATGTATTTTGGGCGGTCTTTTAATTATTTCACCTAATTAATATCGTTGATATGTATGATCACATTTTAAATTATATCTTTCCTAGGTTTTATAAGATATGTCTGTGAAAAATAAACATAATTTTTTCTATATAATATAATAGCTACATAAGCTGGCATCATCCTAATTAATGTTCTTTCTTCTATATTTATTTGAAGGATGGACCAAAGTGTCAAAGAATTAAGGGAAAAGGTATACACCATGAATAAAAGAATTAATCAACTTATATTGTTTTTGTAAAAAGATGTATACATATTTAAGATCAATAGCACCAACCAATGAGATTTCTTTTAGGCCCAAAAATTAATCGCAAGCTGTGAGACTGGTGAAGACTTCTTCACTGCATGGAATGGTGAGACCCCCCAGTGGATGATTAAAGCCGTACTCTTCTTCAACGTGACTAAGCAACTTTTGGAATGAAGGGTTCTTCAAGCAGGAGATGGGAACAACAAATCTCTTTAGAGTTTCTCCAACATACACCACAAAATGGCCTTTCGGCACTATACCGGATGTTTCTGGAGAAAAAAGAATACGCCTCACGATCTGCTTAGCAATAAACAAGCGAATACCCATTACTTCTATGAGTGCTAAAGCAATTGTAAAGTGTGTTTGGTGGGGAAAGATGATCGCTGTGCTAAGAAGATTTGAAGAGACGTAAACGGAGAAGCTTGTGCACTGAATGGTTATGCGCGTATGGAATATGTGCTTATATAGGGGCGAGGTTACACCAAGCTAGCTGCTCAAAAAAAAAAAAAATTGATAATTAAATGGTGCAAACAGTACTGTTGATGTGGGATCAGTACTTTAAGGACATGTTCTTGAGGAATACACAGTTCCGCGTTGGATATGATCCATCTCTAATAGATTTTCCATGTATACGTTGAGCTGTATTATCATGGGCCTACCAGTTCATAAAATATTATATGCTTGTTCCCCTGCTCATACAATTTGTAAAACCAGCAGACCTATTTGGATGGAGGACTAGCCACAGGGATATGGATATGGAATCCATCATATTCTCTTAGGAATAAAGTTATACTTCAAGTCCATCTAAAAAGAAAAAATTCTAAGAGTTCACATTCATTATTATTATTATTATTAGTATTAGTATTAAAACATAATTTTAAAGTAGGATTTAATCCCACATTCTATATATATATATATAGAAAAAATTCTAAGAGTTCACATGCATTATTATTATTAGTATTAGAACATAATTTTAAAGTAGGATTTAATCCAACATTCTATATATATATATATAGAAAAAATTCTAAGAGTTCACATGCATTATTATTATTAGTATTAGAACATAATTTTAAAGTAGGATTTAATCCAACATTCTATATATATATATATATAGAATTCAATAATTTTGAGGTAGTGGTTTGATATGAAATTAAAAAATTAAGAATAAATTATTACAAAAGCAATATTAATTAAATATATAAAAGCTGATTTTTAAGGATGTTCGATGTGTTTATAAATGAAAGAGTTAAAAATTATTAGAATAGAGAGAAAATAATTTATTTATTTATTAGTAATAATTGTTCGGAGATAATAAAAAAACTGATAATTTAGTATGCATTTTTAAATAAAAAAATGAAAGAGAAAATAATAATATTTTTAAATTTTTATTTTTAATATTAGCATATAAAAAAAATCAATAATTTTAAGTAAAAAAATTCAAAGTTGAGGAAAATAGCATTTTATCTCCGATGTCAAACACCACTTTAGTGATGGTTTGTTATTATGGTTGCTTTTATTTTTAAAAATGCTTTTTAAATTGTTTTTTATGTGAGACAATATTACATTTATTTTTTAAGTATTTTTCAATAGTTTTAATGTATTGTTATTAAAAATTTAATATATATATATATATATAATCATTTTAATAATTTTTTAATTCAAAAAATTAAAAAAAAAATACATTACACTATAATATCAAACACAAAATTAAACAAATAACCTGATTACCCCTTGGTATAAACAAAAGGGGGATCTCAAGTCACCACCATATAATATTTTAATTTCTCTTTACCGTTAAATTAGAATCAATCAGTCATATATATTATCTGGCAAATAGAATGTCACCATCTTCCAATATATGATATTCTTTACTGAAGTTATTTCGATAAAACCATATTCCTATTCTTTCAGCAGATGGCAAATCATGTCCCCACACTACTTGTTTCTTATTGAAGCTCCATTTCAGTAAGAGAACTTCAACTAGCATAACCTTTGTTTTGGCCTAGCAAACAGAATATCCCTTATGCGTAGGGTTTTTTCTCTTCTTCCCTGAGCCACGGGAGCCCCATGATTCATATCCCTAATGAGTCCATGGCCACTGGCGAGGCATTGCATTACAGATCAAGTGGCTCTAGCCACTCCAACACTACGGGTCAAGTCATGAGGCAATAACATAGGATTCCATGTATCGAATCCTCGTCTCATTTCCTCTCCAGACTTGATGGAAGTGTTCCAAAACAAATCATTATCAGTGCTATTCCAAAATAGCGGTTGTTCTTCTGTCCTCTTTTTTCTGGGGAATATCCTTTTATTCTTGCTTGAGATAAGAACAGATCATATATAAAAGAATAAAATGTTAACAGTGTCATAAATGAGGCTAACAGCACCGATAAATAACCAGCTAAAGGCAATTTCAACCTGTATATTAGAAATATTCCATTTGATCAATTAATTAATAGAAGGGGCTGCACAGCTGAAATATTTATACGAAAAAAGAGAATCACGTAGCTAGCCACGCAGGGCGGAATCAAAATATAAAATCAAGAGGGGCCAAAATGTTGTTTATGCAGTGTTTTATAAAAATACTGAGAATAAATTTAAAGAAGACTGGAAAAAAATTTTCCTTGCAGGGGCCGGGGCCTGCCAGCCTCCCCCTGTTTCCGCCCCTGTAGCCACGGCTATCTTTCTTTACTTTTCTTCAAGCTACAACTTCAGAAATTCGGCATCTAGCTAGCTCTCACTTCTTTTTTTCAATTATATGTAACTATTTTGGCTTATGACACGCCATTTGGTGAAATTTAACTGATTTCTTTTTTCATATTTTTACTATAGAACGTATTTATGATTATTATAATAATAATTTATCTTCTATAATTATCAAATCTTATTAGTCAAACACGTTTCTAGTTGAAGTTAGCAATAAATATAGTCTAGATATCTATACTAGACTCTCTTTGCAAGTCAAATTAGTCAGGAATTAAACTATTTGAAAATATATTAAAAAGATTAATTTTTTATTTGTAATATATGTACATTAAAATAATCAAAAAAATACTAAAAAAACTAAATTTAATATTTTTTTCAAGCTAAAACACATTTGAAAACACATAAAAATAAAAACAGAAGTTGAGATTGTGTGAAATAATACCCTCTTAATTAAAGTGAAAATGTACTTATATTCAAGTTCATCAAAATGATTACCATCAATGGTTAATGAACAAAATGAATCCGGATAGACTTTTACTTTCTTATTGACAGTCTCCCTAAAATCTTTGTAGCCAATGTGGTTTTTTCAAAAAATAAAAAATAAAAAAAACCAAACCTAAAGTGGGTGGTGAATTCACTATGCCTCTAAACATAATGCATTGTGGACGGGAACATTATATTTATTGTATTGCCCTTGCAAAAACAATAAAGTTAAGGCAAGTTTTTGGGGGTAGGACTGTTTTTGTAATGGGATCATTTTACAATTGATCATGGACAAAGTGGGTATTTACCTTCCTTTTTTTTTGCATAGTAAAATTACATTGGTTCCTTAAAAGAAATAAATTGTTGGGTTGTAATGTAGAGGTTTTTTTATTTTTATTTGGTTGTGCACAATAAAATAATTAAATTACCCTTAGAATTATGAAATAATTGAATCAAAGCTAGGGTTTTTTTTGTCTTTTTATTTGTATAAGCATAGGAAAAAGATTTAATTGCCCTTGGAGTTTATATTCGTAAGCCTGGGGTTATAGGATATTGGATATTTATGCTATTGAGCAACTGGTTTTTTGTTATTATTGTGTTGGGCTTTTGTACTTTAATAAATAAAAAGAAATATAAATAAATTATTGATGTGTGTCGAATACATGTTAGCCACTTTGTCATATTTAAACTGGGCATGCAACTAATTTCAAAGGCCAAAAAAGTTATTCTAGGGGTCGCTTTTGCTTCATCTCGACGTCTTCTACATGAGAATATGGCGTGTGTAACGAAGAACTTTGGTTTTGCATCGATAATTATTTATTTATTTATTTATTCTCTCTCTCTTCTTTGGTATTTGCTTCTTGCCCCCTAAATTTTCAAGTCAACCCTAAGCTTCCTTTTATTTTTTTATTTAGTCCATGTTCTTTTGGTTATTATTTATTTATTTGAAATAATTTATGAAATAGAACTTTTGTTTCTAATTCATCCTCATTCAATTTTTCACTTTATCAAATTTGGTTTTTATTTTTTTAATTACTATTTATTTAATAATCTAAGATAATTTTTAAAATTGAATTTTTTTCCATTACACTCTCCATCAATTTTGTTTCTATTGGATTTTATCCTTATTCTTTTTATTGTAGTTTTTTTTCTTTGCAATTTTTTCTAGATTGGTATTTCTTTACCTAAGTTTATTCTTCAATATTTAATTGTTTTAAATTTGAATTTCTTAGTTAAGTTTAGGATTTTACAAGTTGCAAACTTTGGGAATTGACTCAGCTTTAGGAGACTTGCCGAGGATTTCTTTGATTTTTTTATCTTTTTTTAAGCTAATATTTTTTTTCCAATTTCATGCTTCAATATTTATTTAGTTAAAGATTGGGCAATGGGTTTTTTTTCTTGATTTTTATGACCTTTGTTTGAAGATTGGGCAATGGGTGTTTTTTTCTTGATTTTTATGACCTTTGTTTTTTTATTTAATTGGGTCATCTCATATGTTTTTATTCATTGTTCTTTTTAAAACAAATTTTATTCATAAATTAAATAGAATTGGTTGATTGAATATAGTCAAGTGCTCACTTCATATTTTTTTTTTGTTTGCTTTTCAATGACATTACTCTAGTGGTCCATGCAACTACTTCTCATGTTGTCATCTAAACTTTGTAGTGGAGTTTGAATTGTCTTCAACAAACTCTTTTTGTGATATGTGATATTGTCCACAATTGAGTGGCAATGAATCTCCAATGATTTTGTTTCTTCTCCTTTTAGATATGATATTGATAGCTCTTTTGTTTTAGTTAATTTTTGGAAAAAAAAATTATGGTCATTCTTCTATTGTTGCCTATAGTTTAAATCAAATTTTTGAAATACATGCCACTGACTCAAGTATCAAATTTTTCTTAATTCCTTAAAGTTATTATCGTTATTTGAGCACCCTTTTATACATTAAAAAAATTATATTAAAAAAAATATGATCGCTTATAGCATAGCATAAGTCACCAATCTATTTTGTTTACTATAGTTTAAGGAGGAGCACGAGCCACCCTAACTCAAACATGAAGTTATTTGAACAAAACAGTAACCCAGATTATAGACACATCTTTCATTAAAAAGATGGCCCAAAATACTGGTCACAATTTGGTCCGGTCCTTAGCAACATGGAAATAAAGTTTTGTTTGTTCACGTGATGTAGGTGATGTGGGCGTGCTTTAAAAAAAATGATTTTTTTAAATTAATTTTTTTTGTATTTTTAAATTCTTTTATATAATGATGTTAAAACACATATTTTAAAAAAATTAATATATTTTTAAATAAAAAAATATTTTTAAAAAACAATTGTTATCAGTAACACAAAATATTACCTGAGCCTCGTAATCTCATTCCTCTCTCTCTCTCTCTTTATATATATATATATATAAAACTAGTGCCAACCAATCCCTAGCTTGTCTTTCATCAAATTAAAAAAAGAGTGAAAAAAAATATGGAAATACCACCTGATTGTAAAATCTAGAAGAAGAAAAAAATCATCCACGTAGGGTACCAATAAAAAAAGGGTGAGAAAATCTCAAAATAAATTATTCCTCTAATAAAAATATAAAATAGGAAAATTATTGGCATATTCTGTCATTTTATGCATAACTATCTAGAAGCCATTCAAAATATAAACATGGCTGGATTGCTGGCTGAAAATCAAACATATATTAAGTGAGAAGTAAGAACAATGAACTCATCTTCGGCACATGGAATTGTAAGGCTACCCATTTGATTATCAAAACCAAACTCTTCTTCAGCTTGACTTAAACAAGTTTTGAAACAAAGGATGCTTCAAGTAGGAAATTGGAATCACAAATCGCTTCCTTTTCTTCTCTTCCTCTCCAACATAAATTGCAAAATTGCCTTTTGGCACGTCCAGCCTTGTTGATTTTGTATGTTGATGATGATCCGATGTACGTAGAACTTCTTCCAATCGTATCTTTACATGAAGAAACATCTCTTTCAATCGAATAGCCATGATGATTTTGTTCTAGTAGTTAAGAAAATGTTGGTAGGCTGAAAAACATAACTAGCTCAACACCACTGTTTTTCAATGTTAGAACTACATATGCTTTCTCTAGTGACCTTTCTAGCTTCAAGAAACATTAAATTTTGTTCCAGAAATTAAAAAAAAACATCAAATCAATATAGGAAATACATGGAGTGACGAAATTGCTATGGTGTAGCAACTTGTGCTTTGTCCTTGCACTACAGAAACTGGATGACTCTAGAATACCAAGAAGATAACTTGGATACGTAGGGTCCATTGGTAAGATATCTAAAGGTAGTAAAAAGGAAATCTTTCTATATATAGCCTTTTTCATTAGGGCATGTTCTTGATGTCAGTGTGGGTCAATTGATTGGCTGCTAGATCCAAGAAATGATCATCAAACTCATGGTTTTCTCTTCTTTCTTTCTAGCTCTTTTGTCATATTGTTGTTCATTATCTCGGCCATTCCTTCTCAGGCCATCTCGGGTGCACATATGCTTACCCTGAGTCTCGTTTTTCACCAGAAACTATAAAAATGAAGCAAATCTTGTAACCCAAAAAAAAAAATGTACCCAGAATCCAGATAACTGAACCAATAATGAAATATAATTAGAACTGGCTTGTCAGAGTGATCAATCAGTCTCCCAAGTCCAACGCATGTGGCTATGAATGATTGCCCCAGAAAACTGGCACAAACGCGCAGCTTCAATTTGATTCATATCAAGCGGCATTGATTGAGCAACCACATAAGAAGATATACTTCTTTATTTAATTTCCTTTTCCCAAAGTTACCTCAAGTGAATCATGACAAGTCTTTGATGAACTACTTGTAGAATAACCATTGCAGCACTGGGTGGAAATTCCACTTTTGAAGGGCATACCAAGCGTTCTGCTTTTAACTCAGACTAAGCCTTGTCCGAATTGACTTTGTCCACCAAGTTATATATATATATATATATGTTTCAATCATCAAATTTTGTTTTGTTCCCCTAGAATGACCAGTATATTTTATTTTAGTTTAAAATATAAAACAAACAAAGACAGAGTTCATCTCAGTCAGTATCTCAACCCGTTCTAGAAATTTCATTCAATTTCCACCCATGATATTCTAGTTCTATTCTGGTTGTTTCGTTTCGGTCAAATTATTTTTTATTTTATTTTTAATATTTGATTTATTATTTAATATTAGATTTTATAATTTAATGTAATTTATTTTTTTATAGTTATCTTAATTTTATAATTATAATCAGATTAATTCCAAAATAACATGCTGAAATATTTTTAAACCAAAATATATTGTTTCAATTAAAAAAAATGATAACGTTGTTTTTTACTAAAAATGGAGGCCCTTTTAATTTGTTAACAGTCATGGGCTAATTCCATTTCATTCTATCCGAGAATCCATGTACATTCGATTGGTCTTAAAGAATAATCACGCAAGGATGAAGTCCAAGATAGAATAAACGCTTGTATTTTTTACTCTCTTTTTTTCCAGCACTTGTATTTTTCAGGGCAACATAGAAAATACTGCGTAAACTCTACAAAACTTGAGGAGGAGAAGCTGTGGATCTTCGATGTGGTGGTACCAAAACACTTATCCATTGGCCAATCTTTTTTTACCACTAGAAAATGTTGCTATTGACTCATAGTTACCTGTGTATGGCCCTGTGTTTTACAACGCATTTAAAACTCATTTATTATTGTTAATGGTTGATTTTTTAGCTAGAAATATATTAAAATAATATTTTTTAAGTTTTTTAAAATTTATTTTTAATATTAGTATACTACAACAATTTAAAAATACTAAAAACTTAATTTAATATAAAAAAATAAAAAGAATAATTTTTTAAAATACAAAAACAAAGCCTAAAACCTTTAGCGAAGCCATGTGAACCTTTGATTTCATGGGTCCTCCTATGATACCCAAAAAAGCAAAACAGCTACATCCGCTGAACATGCACCCAACTGCCTCTCCACTGGAATGGTATGGCAGTCCACCCCCCAAAAAAAACCATATAAATACAGACTCAAAACAGCCTTCTCATTCCACAAGACTTTCACAACTAAAGAAAAAATTCTCAAATCATCCTTTTCAAGCTCAAAATCAAATTAAAATGGGCATTCGTCTACCATCCATGATTCACAATGTCAAGCATATAATCAAAGGCAAATCTCTTCACTGTAGAAATCAGCCAGATGTACCGAAAGGACATGTGGCTATATATGTTGGAGAAATGCAAAGGAAGAGGTTTGTGGTACCAATATCATACTTGAGCCATCCTTCATTTCAAGACTTGCTTAATCGAGCCGAGGAAGAGTTTGGCTTCAATCCTCCAATGGGTTGTCTTACGATTCCTTGCAGAGAAGAAGCCTTCATTAATCTTGCCTCTAGATTGCATGCCTCGTCATGAATTAAAAAACGAAGAAGAGAGCATTAATCTTTTACAATTTTGTCTTTGCTTATCTTCTGTATTTATTTTTCTAGTAGAATAGTTGTATTGATTTATGCATATATAGAAGTATTTAGTCTATGCATAAATGAAAATTAAGTTCCTAGTTAGCCTCCTTCATTTTTATGGCTCTTTTTTTCCAATATTAGGTTTTCATTAGCTTAATTGTTGTTAAAGTTTAGAGGGGGGACTCAAACTTATTTAAGCGAAACTTTTAAGGAAATTAAAACAGCAACCATTGACAAAGCTCCTCCAAGTCCACAATATATATATATATATAATTTGCAAGTACATCATGGAGATTTTAATATGGATAAACACTAAGGTTTTTGTACATGTCAATTGGTCATTATTAATCGGATAATTAAGACTTGAAATTTCTATGTAAAGGTATATATCGGATTTAATTAGATCAAGAATTGAAGGTAAGTTACTTTTCATTGTATAAAGTTTAAGGATCCGTTGGACGTCCTTTTGGACATAAAAAAATTGTATCATCCTTGGCCATGTATAAAACACTATCTTCGACATGCATGTAGTAACGTAAAGGGTTTCCGTTTCTCGTCAAGTTAGTGGATGATAAATTCTTCGGTGGTTCATGTTTCTAATTAATTCCTCCTTAATTTTCGATCTTCCTCTCTCAATCCACCATGACAGCATGGAACCTTAAACAATCGAATTGGCCTTGTGTTGTTCGTGGCCAGCAGCATAATTCCCCATGTGTAGTCTTGTGATGTTCCTAGCTAGATTAATATTCTTCAAACAAATCACAAAGTAATTTAATTTATGATCAATAAATAAAAGCGAATTGAAAGCTTTTAACAATTTAAGGTGCCAATAAATGGCACATGCATGAAGAGGAGAGTTTGTCAATTTGTCAGTCAATCATTGCACGTGCCAACTGAAAATCGTTGCCCTATATATATATATACATATATATATATGGCAATATGGCATAGGATATACCTCACCTGGGCCTTATAATTAGAACTAGTTTGGAGAAGGGAATTAGAAAATTAGTATTTGTCTAATCGAGTTGATTTGTCTCCAATCTCAAAGAGGGAATGATATTCATTACAAGTTTAGTTCTTAATTAGAGCTCATCTTTTTGTATGGTTTTATAATATTGTTTATAATAGCTAGCAGTTTTCAAGGGAATACGTACAATGTTGTATTTTCAATAATCTATGATGTTTAGATTGTAATTACTAATACTTACTCAATAAAAAATTAAATATAAGAAGAGAGAATCACATCAAATATTTTCATTCATGAGAATACTTTATATTTTTTTAATTATTTTTATATCTTCTCTTTTATATTCATCTCTTTTTAATTGAATTATTATTAATAATTATAGTTTATACACTATAAAACTTTTCGTATTCTGAGTGGCGAGATCACCAAATGCCCAGGTGGATAAGGTTTGGAGAGAGCTTTCTTGAGAAATGAACGGGCATGGTTCGATGAGTTGGGTCCCGTGGTAACTCCAGAGGCCAGCTGGTCGTCAATTGCTTGAAGTTACCTGGCCCATTTTTCCATTGTTGCTCCTCCCCTCATTGGCTCCTCCATTTCTGTCATCTCACATTGGGCTCAATGATTGCCCTCCTATTTTTTTATAAGAAAAAAACAAACAAACAGGAGTAATCAATGATCCCAGCACCATTATGTTGGGTTTTGCATTTAAAAAATATATTTGAAATTTAAAAAAATATTTTAAATTAATATTTTTATAATTTTAAATTATTTTGATGGGTTGATATAAAAATAAATTTTAAAAAAATAAAAAATATTATTTCAATATATTTCTAAATAAAAAATATATTAAAAAATATTACTATTATAATATTAAACACTACCTGAAAAAAAAAAAAAACACAAGAAGAAGGAACGAATGCCCAAAGAAAGATGCATACATAGAATTCGGCTCAAATCCTAAAATTTTAAGTTTAACAATTCATTTTTAATATTGAAAGAAATAAAAAAGAGATCTGATTGTAATCATTGAAGAAATTCCTTTTTTAATTGGGTCCTCGGAATCTTTAAAACTATATCAATTAAAACTAGTCTCTTCAAATAATTCTAAAACAATTGCTTTTGCGTATGGCGCCTGCCGAAGCAAGACAACACTTGGGTCTGTGATATAGCTAGAATCATGCCATGCATGCTACGAGGGAAAAGATACCAAGATTTGGTGGTGGGTTATGGTGGTTATTTACCATTATTAAATTTTTTGTTTTAAATTGTTTTCTCATAAGTTGGAAATTCATGAGTGTTTATAACTACATGTGAAGTGGAGTAATTCTGTGATGACATAATATAGCATATTTATATTTATATGTTCAGTAGTGGCTATTGTTATTTACTTGTAACTCTGTCAAAATTAAAACCTATAAAAGCTGATGATATACAATTAAGATATTAAGATAGGAATGTTATGAATAAAAATAAATCTTTTCTCTTAAATCTCTTTCTTTCTCCTTTACAAATTCTTTTTATATAATTGATATAAATCAATCTGACATTACCATATCCAATGATAGGGTCTGGTAGCATCTACTAGACCTAGCGCTTATGTCTGGCAAATAATAGTTGACCCAGCGCTAGGGCCTAACAATATATCAGGTCCACGCGCAACCTAGATCTAGTACTAACTAGAGCAAGCACTATTTGGGTTTGGTGTCTACTAGATCTAGGTCTAACAAGTGTTGTCAGGCCCATTAGATGAACTTGACGTACTGTCAAGCCAATAGGGTGGGTCTAGCTCGTGTTTCCTAAAAATATCAAACTCGAGAATTTTTATTATCACAATTCATGCATGATCAGATTAGCTATACATATGAATTCAAACATAATACATGAATCTAACATCATTAATTTTATAGATTTTTACATAAAATCTTAGGGGATTTATTTTTTAATAAATAAACTTAATTAAACAAGTTTACACTCTACCGACACTATTAGTATATTAAAGTTTTTCGTAGCCTACCATGTCTCCATCATTTTACTTTGCTAGATAAAATAAGTGAAATACAACCCACAGTACAACTTAAAATATCACCTCACAATGGTAAAATTACACTTCAATCCCTTCTCTTCACAAAAGGACAAGATTCATGAGCTATAAATATATCATAAAACCTTCAGAATAAATATTTATAATCTTTATTCTATACTGCATATATATTTTTAGAACATCTCTTTCTAGAATATTATTGTACTTTCTCTCTTAAAAAAAATACTTACTTAGGAATCAGAAAGTCTCCACTTCTACCAAATGGAACCTTTCACAGGTACTAGCTAATTTATCTTGGTCTACTAAGCACCAAGTACAAGATATCAATCACCTTAGTTAAAAAGAATGAATGAGATTATAATAACTAATTGATTAACCAATTATTCAATCTAGGAGCCCTCTTCTTTAAGATACTTGGACTTTTTACGATATTATTAGGTATGAGCCACATTATGTGTTGGCATTGCTATAGCTTTTACTGCTACAATTTAAAAGAAAATAGGTTTAAAAAACTTTTAATTGCAAATTTAAAAAAAATATATGTACTTGGTTAAAATGGCTAGTATGAAATAGATTTTTTCATGCAAAATAGATCAAAATCAGGTCTTCATAAATAAACATAATGTTATTTTACCTTCTACAAAACTAAATTTTAAAACACAATTAACTATAAAACTTAGTAAAAAACAAAAATTATTTTGCAAACCAAATATTTTTTTTCTAAGATTAAAAAAAGCTTATAATAATACCAATCATCTCTTCATATGAAGGGTAGTGAATACTAAATAAACACTCATTAATATGATATTAGGGGTGAGTAAAAAAATCAAAAAACTAATTAAACTAAGAAAAATAAAAAAATAACTAAAAAAATTAAATCATAAAAAAATCAATTAAACTAATTACAAAAATTAAAAAATAATTTTATTTAGTTCAGTTTCAGTTTTAAAAGGCTGAAATCAAAAAAACTGGATTGAACCAAACTGGTTCAAATAGAAATAAAAAACCTAGACCCTAGTGGTACTATAAATATCTTTCTCCCATCTACTTTTTAGTTTCTTCTTTTAACCCCAAGAAACTCTAGTTGTTCCCTTGCACAGTTGACTGCTAAATAAGAGAGCTCATGAATTAAACAACTAAACAGCAACTCTGGAGCCCCTTCTTTTCAATCTTCTTCTTTCATCTCTCAATCTTTTTTTCCCTTTTTAATATCTCAATAGATTAAACATCCAAACACTAGCCCTGGAGCCCCCTCTCTTCAATCTTCTTATCTCATCTCTCAATCTTTTTTTTCCTTTTTAATATTTCAATAGATTAAACATCCAAACACTAGCCCTGGAGCCCCTCTCCCCCCAATTCAATCTTCATAGCATTTATGGATATGCTGCAAGAGTCCTTAAAAGTGTTGATCTACTGAACTGACATATATTTGTCCCTAATGCATCATCAGAAGTGGCACATAAAATATTCTTATCGCTAAGATCTCTCTTAATAAGAGGTAAACTTATCAGATTGTCCAAAGCAACCACTTTTTTATTTTATTTTTGTAGATCTATTATATATTCATTTCTCATATTTATTTAGGATGTTGCTGGTTTGCCATAGTATGTTACAACTACTGTCATGGATTTTGTAAAACTTATTTTTTTCAAATCTTCATCTAATACTTGTCCTTTCTAACCTCTTTATTTTCAGTTTCAGAAAAACTTGCTCAATATGCTTGGCCAAAATAAAATTAATTTTTTCTGTTTTCTCCTTACAATTAAATGAACCGAAATGAAACTAGTTGGTTTGAATTGATTTTGGTTTTGACTTAAAAAAATTAATTTGATTATTTTTAGGTGAAAACCGAACTGAACTGAAAATATTCACTCCTAGATGACATCATTAGCATATTCAAAAACACAAGAAAAAGCTGGGCAATATATGGACTCGACAACAATACATTGCGAGAACTTTAATTGGCTCTCTCAAGTTGATTAAATTAATCAATCACGCAATATATGGTCTTTGTTAGTTTCAAAGTGTGTGTGTTGGTGGTCGTAAGTCCTAAAATCTTCACGGGTGTTTTGTCATTAACATGTTAATAAAAAAATTTAGGAAAATTATACATGTTTGAAAAATATTAAAAAAATATCATAGTTTGAACATAATTATTATTAAAAATATTATATAAAATTAATTTTAAATTTTTAAAAAAAATCAATAAACAAGAAATGAAATTTAAAATACAATGGTTTGAAAGAGAAGTTGATGTGGCATGATAGAGAAGAAAATGAATAAAAAAAAAGAAAGAAAGAAAGAATTGGTCAACAAGGATATATTAGGGCTCTATTTTCAACACGTTCAGTTTTGTTAGAAAGATATCAAAGAAATAATTCTATCCACACCTTGAAAAACCATCAAACTACTGGGTTTTCAAAAAACATATACACAATAGAAACTGTAAATTTAAAAAAAAAAATTAAAGTCCCCAGGATCTTGTTAGACAGATCTAGGGTTATTTAGTGTTTATTCAAAGATTACCTAAAAATCAAATATTCTTTTTTACTTTGAATAATTGCTTCAAGACTAGGTTGTCACGAATCACAAATTGTCCAAATATTCAGCCTTTAACAGTAATCCACATGAACCACCAATAAAAAATATCTTAAACCTTTTTAGAAGAGAGGAATTGCTATATCTTAGAGTGCTAACTCTTTTCTTTTTTATTTTTAGATGTTTAAGTATTGTACTTTACTCATCCTTACATCACTTGGAAAATTAGAGGCATAGCATTTTCCTATTTATAGGAAAATCTAAAAACCTAATAAATGGCAAAATATTCATTTACCCCTCAAATAATATCATATATATATTATTTTAAGCTAATTCTAAAAATTTATTCAATCAAGTTCCTACTTGATTTTTATAGGTCTAGAATTGTAATTTCTTATATAAATTATATTCTAGTTCTCAATTTCTAAAACTTGTTAATTAATTATTCTATTTTAATTTCTGACAAATATTTCTTATATACGTAACTCATTAGGTTCTCTAATAAGTTGATCCAAATATAAATCATAATCCTAAATAAAATATGATTAAACAAATTAATTTATTATCAATACAATAATTGATTGATTTATATTTGAAGATCAAGTACAATATCTAGCAACATTTTATGATCCCTCAAATATTAAAAAACACATAAGTAGTTTGACTTTTAGTAACCAGTTTCTCAATGTAATTATTATCCCTTCATCAATAATATTTCAATTTAGATATTATAATATGGAGTATGCCTTCTCTATCAAATCATGTTTGTCATCAACACCATAGTCATTGATTCTTTAAGTAAGATTTGAAACTCTTTTTAAATCTCTTTTCATTTTACGCTAGAATTTACAATTAATCCTGTTTGAGAATAAATAAGATATTTTTCTTAGTTCATCTAGAGTGATGAATCCTCTCATAATTATTTAAATATCTCCATACAATTTATATTTATCTTATAAATGTTCATTTCTTACTCTTAATTAGGACAACGTGTAGCAAGATTAAAACATAACACTTTATATATAAGATAACTTAGTGATCTCAAGTTTAAGGATCACTTATACAACTGTCAAGTGAGCCTTTCTATATATATAAATGATCTCTTCATATGGAATTCTCACACGAGTTAGTTGAATATACATATCATCTGATAAGCATTTGCATATTAGTTCAATGTATCCCTCATACATGAGTTTATTAGAATAATTGTTTCATTTCATAAAAGAAAAAACATAGTATGTATCAGTCATAACAGCTTTAATTAATGTTTAGTCTTAATAAAGCATTGATTAAGAATATTTAAAAATAATATTTTAATACAATAAAAATCTCATAATTATAACAACTTTATAATTTTCTTTCCAAAGTATTTTTGTTCTAGTGATTTTATCTTTACTTTAGATTCATCAATCAAGTATTTGATGAATATTAAAGATAAATAAGTTATTATTGATAAATAAAAAATATATAAACATGAACAAAGTCAATGTCATGTGTAATCAACCAATTGCCTACACACTAACACAAACAAGGTCGTAATTGATTAGGAGTTTTGTTCATGGTTAATTTAGGGTTAATCATGACCTTGTTAGGTGGTCTTTCAATATATAGTTAGAATCATCCTATTGAAATCTTTCTAACTGTAACGAGTATGTCAAAAATAAATTCTTGGTGTGTACCTGGTGACCCTTTTTTTTTTTTTTTCTTCTTTCACTGCATCACCTTGTCTTCTTTTCTTTTTTTATTGGCTATTAGATATTAAATTTTATCTTTAATTTTTTCTTTAGTTCGTTGAAAAATTGATTTTTGTTAAGATTAGTTAATTTACAAAATGCATGTTTTTTGAAACATGACTAAATAATCATTATTGTTATATATATTCAAACAGCGTTATTTTCAAAATATTAAAAATTATCATGCTCCAAAGATTCTTACGTAATAGTGTCATTTTTTCAACAAAAAAAAAAAAATCCAATTGACGCAGGGTCCTTGTTTTAATTCGGCCAAGTTGGGGGCGAGTACTGACGACGTTGGTTCAAGTTTTGGCATCAGCCTTCTTGTGCAATCTATCATGTTCTTCTCAGTGATGCAACTTGTGCCGTTGTATCAATCTATTCTACCAAAATATAAAAATAAAAATAGGAACCACATACATTTTGATCCAATGACCAATGGAGTTTTTTTATTTAATTCTTTTGTGAAGAAAATATTTGATAAACTGCGCTGTTGAAAACGATACAATTCTAATTTCTTTTTAAATGGTTATGTTTTTTCATATTAAAAAAAAAATGAATTGCCATGCTGGAAACTATACAGCTTATTAACTACAATATTTCTTTAAATATTTTTTTCTTTTTTCCACGCTGGTTTGCCATGTATAAATTGCATGCTATAGT
Source organism: Populus euphratica (assembly GCF_000495115.2). Classification (NCBI taxonomy): domain Eukaryota; kingdom Viridiplantae; phylum Streptophyta; class Magnoliopsida; order Malpighiales; family Salicaceae; genus Populus; species Populus euphratica. The sequence goes on from NW_011499915.1 coordinate 672,147, forward strand.
TTTTTTAAGGGGAAAAAAAAAAAAAAACTAAACTCGAACGCTTTGGCCATCGAAAACAAGAGTACTCTTGTTTATAGTCCCGGTGCCTGCGGGTACTATGTATGCCAGTGTACGGCCGTCTGTTTTGAAGAATTGATAGAGAGTGACGCCAAGGTATGATCAGGATTGGTGTCTTCTGTCTCCATTGATCAAGTGGGTTTGGTTATCTTTGAATGAATGGGAAAAGAGTATAAGAGCTGTTGAGCAAAGCCTTGTGATGTGTGATGCGTCCCTTTTGGCTTCGTTGATGAAATAAATGCACCCCGTTTCTCATCTCTGTAATCACAAGCCCTCATAGCTCCAAAGTGCTTCAGCGCTCACCAATCTACAAGCACGAGGAGCTTTCTTTCACTGCCAGTACCCCTGTCCATCTACCAGAACCAATTCTATTCAAATCCTTCAACATTGCCGGATATGAGTGTCCTTAGTTTTCCTTATGTAATTCATAATGCCAGGAAAATCCTCAGGCATCAGTCTCTTCTTAGTAGAAATCACTCGGATGTCCCAAGAGGCCACATTGCAGTGTATGTTGGAGAATTCCAAAAGAAGCGGTTTGAGGTCCCAATATCATATATTAATCATCCTTCTTTCCTAGCATTGCTCAATCGAGCTGAGGAAGAATTTGGCTTCAGTCATCCAATGGGTGGCCTTACAATTCCTTGCACAGAAGATGCCTTCATTGATCTCACTTCTCGGTTGCATGACTCATGAACAGAATCGAAGAATTAAGAGATGTTGTGGCCTATTTTGACGGGGCGTTCTCTTTTTAGTTCGCTTTCTTGTACAAGAGAACCTTAATAGAAACAGGCTCCTGCGTAGATTTTCCTCTTCTTTTTTTCTGTTTTTTTTTCATTCAACTAATGTATCAACTGGCTTTTCTAGTTCTTGGTGATGAGCTCTTCCTTCTCAAAAATCCGTCCGTGAGTGACAGACTGCTAGCCTTTGTATTGCAGTAAAATAAATTGCCCCTACCACTGTGAATGAGGAAGACGGTGGAGGGCGAAAAATGGCGTTTGTACTGTATTAATGGTAGCTTAGGCATTTGAGTTTGTGCCACAAAAAAACATCGGACGGCTATTACAGAAAAGTGACATGGCCTCTCTCAATCAAGAGCGATATTAACATTAACAATTACTTGTACCGAAACTAAGCTTCTTCCGCATGTTGGAAGAAAGAAAACCATTGAAGCGATGAGATGCATTGCAAGGCACAAAAGCATGATCCGCATCCTTACCATTTACATCCTGCAGCCTTTTTAACCTTGCAACATTTTCTTAAAAATTATATATATTCTCGCACTATCCAAATTAGTTACAATCAATACAATTGACACACTCACAAAAAAAAAATTTCCAGATGTCAACATAATTAAGAAAATAAGTAATTTTCAAAGTACAGATTTTTTTTCTGTTTATTTTATGTTTTAAAAATAATTTTTTTATTTTTTATTGACTTCAAATTAAAAAAAAATTGTTTTTAGATCAATATTAATATCAAAAATAAATTTTAAAAAATAAAGATATTATTTTAATATATTTTAAAAATATAAATATTTTAAAAAATAATCATTATAACAATATATTATAAAGTAAACAAGGCACCATGTCCTTGTCACCGCCCCCATGGCTCCGGTCCGAGGTGGTCTCTGCAACAAATCTTGGCCGATTTGTCTCGGCTTGCTTTTTCTGTAACTGGCATTTAGGATTTCTTTGAGGATTTTTCCTTTTTATGGTACGAACACATGGTGATTGAAGTTGGAATCCTTATCTCCCAAATTACTGTGAATCAAAAGAATATCGTGTGTGGATTTATTAAGAATGATCCATTTTCCTTAAAAAAAAAAAAGGAAGAAATAGAGAATTTCCCATTAATTATGGAGTACTTTCCATTGCGAGGTGGCAACTAAATTTTTGGTTTTATGATTTATTTACCATTTTAGTGCCTGGATTACCCATTTCTCTAATCTTTACGTTTAATCTGAAATTTAATTCGGTAAATGCATCCCGGAAATATTTGATAGATTTTGATATCTTGTTAGTATAAACTTCACACTCCCAGCCCAAAAACCCTAGTTTCGTTTTGATTCGAGAGAGAAAAAATCCAGCAACCATGTCTTGCTTCAGACCTGAGAAAAAACGTTCAGTCCCTAACAAGGTATGGAAAGGACTCGTATCTACCCTACAAAAGAAACTAAAAGGCCTTGAAACATCCAGGTTTCGCTCTAACAAAACCTGTCAATACCGCCTCCAACACCACCACCACCTTTACGACTGCCATTTTAAACACTCCTACCATGACCAAAAGGAGGACGACTATGGTATTCATACCATAAACATGGCGGGGCCTCTTTTGATAGAATCAGCCCATGCCAGCTACTTGGATATGGAGAGGAAAATGAACAGAGCGGTGTTTGTAACAAATGATACTGTAAGGGGTTATGAAGGCTGCAACAAAGTGGAGGGGGGTGTTGCCATTGTGGAGACTGGGGATGACGAACAAGAAGCTGGTGATAAGAGTGACGATGGCACCTCTTTTGCCTCGTGTGAGACTACGGAACAGCATGGAGTGGATGCGTTTGCAGAGGAGTTCATAAGTAAAATGAAAGGGATTTGGAGGCATGAAAATCAGAAATCAGAAGAGGATTGTATTGAGAGCTGGAAGGAGCATAGAGTGGATGCTATTGCAGAGGACTTCATAAATAAAACGAGAGGGAGCTGGAAGCTTGAAAAGCAGAAATCGGTGGAGGAGTATATTCAGAGATGGGCTCGGCTCCATGAGTATTATTAATCAAAACGTTCCATGCATGATTTTCTAGTGTAAAACCTAAACAAAATCATAGAATGAGATTGATTATTTCTTGGTTCCATCTCTTCTTTCTACGATCCGTAATAGCAATTGAGACTGGTTTTTATTTTAATCTATACCATTGGTTTCCTCTCCCTGTAAAATTAACTTTACAGGGAAACAACTGCAGCTGCACCAAACAAGCCCACATGGAAGAAAACATCAGTCATATGCACAGAATAAGAGCACTCCGAGACTCCATGAAATCTGAAAATGAAGATTTACCATTTACATGAACTCAATAGAGAAAGTATAAGACGTGACATTCAAACGCTGCCCTTTCAAATCCTTACTGCTATTATACCAGCTCCCAATACAACAACTCCCATCTGGCCATGTAAACACCCCATTCCCTTTCGGCACTCCATTTTCCCATTGCTCGTCGAATCTATTCCCATTAGCCCCAAACAAAAGCATTGAAATAACATATTTCAAAGAATGGTTACATGGAGTTCGCTGAAATTTTTGAGAAATCGCCATAGCTTATTCATTATATATATATATATATATATATTGGATGGCTATGAGATTATATGAACAATGAAATTCATCCTTATATGTGTATATATATATATATACACATATAAGGATGAATTTCATTGTTCATATAATCTCATAGCCATCCTTATATGTATACATACATACATACATAAATACATACATATAAGGATGGCTATGAAATTATATGAACAAGGAAATTATCAAAGCTTGCGGAACCACAGAGCTTGGAAATCAACCCAGAAACTCAAAACAATTAACTAATCAAACCAAGAAAGGTCAGATGAGTTAAGCCCAGAAATTCAAATCAATTGAAAACTACAATCAACCCAAAAAATAAAGATGAATGAATGGTGAGATTGAAGAGTCAGTTTAGCAGCATATCTAGTAGAATAACTATAGTAATTAAATCGATTAATGATGAGATCTCATTACGATAACTAGCAAAAACGGAGAAAGCGAAGGACGTGAGGAGAGCCGAGAGAGTTGACAGAGAGAGCTAGACCTCCTTTTTTTTAACGTTGAGGGAAAGTGTTTACTTGCCATCTTCTTTCAAATATTACAGTTGACTGATTGATAACATTTCCCTCTTAAATTGTTCTTTAAAACACGTAAAATATTTATGGTTATCGAATAACTATCAGGTGATTTTGGACGTTCAGAAAGCATTCTAGAAGTGCAGAAATTGTCTGCAACAACTTACATTTCAGTCCCTCTCCTCTTGAAGAAGATATAGTTTCGTCCTGGATCCCCGACGTTTGATATTAGAACTCTGGTTTTTGCTAGTTTTCACGGCAACACAACAGCTGACCAGCAGTTGGCGCCACAATTTAAGGGCAGAGTTAATTTGCTTGGGAAAGAAACTGGCAAGGATGATACTGACACAAGCAATGATCGATCATTGCAGAGAAAAAGAAGCAAAACCCGTACACGAGGAAGAGGAATAAATATTACATCATTACTTGAGAGCACTGATCCTTAGATCGGACTAATACAGAGTTCTAGAATTTTGTAAAGATTTTCTAAGTTACTACGTCAAAACGAATGACCAGTAATCACCAGGCTGATTTTAGAGTAGTAGGAGTGTAAAGCTCAATTTGCAAACAGTTGTTTATCCATCTCTTAGCATGGGGACAGTGACCACCGGATACCTTTAGGAATGGTCTTTTTGTTTAGCAGGTCGGCCAGTTGGGTAGAGAGGAGCTCTGGTAGTTTTGAGCTGGTGTGCCTTCTTCTTTGTCTCTTGGAAATCTACTGTTTTTTTTTTCTGAATTACCGTACCCCCTCGTAGCATGCAAGAAGAGGTACTCTCTCGTTAACGTAATCTGGATAGAAAATCAAAAGCTTAATAGTTAATATAAACAGTGTAATCGAGAACGTTATACACAGTAAATGGTGAATGAGAACATGAGCTTGAAGCATATGGGCAAAACGTTAATGGTAGCAAGGCACCTGCAGAACTGTAGTCTCATGCTAAAATAAACTCATTGTATAGGTCATTCTTCTAACCTGTTTCCGTTGGTAGAAAATTGTGTCCTTTTATTCTAAAGAAAAATCACCAGTGCGGATATTGCGTTGCTGGAAGCTTATTCCTTTTCCTAGTCGTGACAGGGATGTGCTCCATTCTCCTGGCTTTCCACTGAAAGGAGAATCAAGCTTGGGCTGAAGCCATCTTCTCAAGGAAATCCCATTGATTCTAATTTTCCCGTATGATTCATTCCCTTGGTAAGGTAGTCCTAGCCTTCTCAAAAGGGATGCAACTGCCTGGCTGATCCTGATAAACAAAACATTTGCATTTAACTTGTTATATGCAATTCATCTATTCTCATTCCTTGCATAAATTGCTTTCTCTCTCTCTCTCCGTGTGCGTGTGTGTTATGAATGTCCTGTACATTTCTTTCATTCCCTTGCATTGCTGTAGACTCTTATTAAATTCCACAATGCAACATACTTCCATGGACATTGGTTTGACAGCATGCAAAATACCTATTGGCCTAACTTTTTTCTTTGGAATAATCCTGTTCACTTTGCTTATCCTGATGGAGACATTTGGTTTTTCAAATCGACAGCTACTTTGCTGGTTTAATTAGCCAGCCAGCATGACAGCTATAACAGTTATTAGCTCTATTTTCCATTTTCTTTTTTTTTCTTTTTTTTTTCTTTTCGTTTCATTGAATGAATCTTAAAAGCAGCACGTAAGGGTGTGATGGGGGTTATTATTGCATATGATGCTTATAATGAGTTCTTCTCACCGTCCTGCTACATTGATTGTTTTCTCTCCTTCAAGGGTTATGGCTTGTGCCTTCTCTACGGGCAGTAAAATGGTTATGTTCGGTAACTTTGCACCTGCAGTAAAATTTTGAAGATGGCAAAATTAGTCATTGCTTTACAGACCGAACAAACAAACTATAATCTGCAGCTGTGCCATCTCTGTAGGTGCATGAAGTACAAGAGCAGTAAAATCAATAATAGGTGCACGCTTCACAAACATTTGTTCAGTTCAATAAAATATCAGCAACTGAAACTAAAGGATTAAACCCTTACCAGCAGCAAGCCGATGTTTCAGACCTTTCAAAATTGTTAAGAAGTACACCTGCAAAAATTTCACAGAAATCAATGAAGTCCTGAACAAAGACAATTTACTCAGAGGATTGTTCTTCTTTTTAGTGGGTGCTGGGGGATTGTGGCGAGGATCCTATAGCTCATTGGCACACCTTATATCACAAATAAAGTGCTGAAAAATCTTACAGGAAGAAAAGAAAATGAAAGCAGAGACTTTTTTTTGCACAGGATCCGTTCATGAATCATGAGGCTAAACAATCAACATATAAAAAGTTCTGGATGTTTACAATAGGTAATTGTACAAAATCATGAAGCGCTTTGGACACTAAATTTAGAAATTTACATCTTGTGAATGTGCTATGAGAAAGCTTAGAGCTTGGGCAGAGATAAGAAAACCCCCTCAATTATAATTAGGTAAATTACCATAACTGCCACCACAGCGACAACTAGTTGCAATAATGAAAACTCACCTCGGCAATATGAATTTGCAACTGTTTAGCATCCATGGTAATAGGACTCTCTTTGAAGGATACACATGGCACAATTCCAAGAGAGGCAGCTTCCTGTAAATGGCAAATCTTGGCTGACTTCCCAAATCAAATTCATAGAAAAGCATGAAGTTGGAATACTGAGGAAATAATTTCAGCTGCCTACTGACCTCAAGTAATGAAAAGGCACGAGGATCATACTCTCCAAACCCATCCACCAATGAACATAGGTTAGAGTATCTTGATGGGACCGCAGTGACACCCAGATTTTCTACAAGTCTGTTTTTCAGTGTGGCGTCACAAGGGATCTGCAGGCATCCCAAAACCTGTGAGACAAGTTCGATTGTAGGCTTCTCACCAGCTGCAATTGTTCCACGGTAGGCCATTAACGCCACTGATGTCCTGGATAAGAAAAAAAATATAAGACTTACAAGTACTTCTGCAGCATGATAACATTACTCTGGAAGAAAATTAACCTACAAGATTTTTTAAAAGGAAATGCTACTTGTGACATCAGAAGAAGAACTGTTTAACAATTCCAATTTTCTGAAGCTCTTAGATGAATTCAGAACTTGAACTTGATCAAGCAGTTAGAATTCACCCCCACTCCCCCCCACCCCACCAAATAAAAATATATCAATGTGAACATATTCATATATCCATGCTTGTATGAGAAAAACCTCCTATATCATAACATGAAACCAAACATTGATAGGTGGATTTCAACTTCCAAAAGAAAGATGCACGTCTAACAAAATATTTGTCAAAGAAGGGAAAAGGTACCATTTGTTTTCAATTTGTGCCCTTCCTGAGTTGAAAGACAAAACAGGCTCGCCAAGGGTACAAGCATTCTCAAATTTCCGCAAGCACATGCCTTCAAAATGATAATGTTTCAGAAAGACTTTTCACACCATTTGACAGAAGATGTACATCTAAGAGAATAAATTAACTAAAATCATCGTCAAGGTATTTCAGTTCCACTGATTTCATAAATGTTCACAAGAAATGGAATCAGTTCAGGCACAATTAGACGAGGGAATGTACAAATGTTCCGTGTAAAATATAGAAGAAATTCTATTCCATTCAACTTACTAATTATGCATTTAACCATAATGAGGGTAGGGGCAACACAATCTTTTTTGGCTTGAGAAAGAAGCATGAGGCCAGCCTCCAGATCATCCTTTCTGCAAAAGAGAGGAAATATATGTGAAAAGAGGAATAGTATGGGGAAATAAAAACAAGAGCAAACATTCACAGGATCCGAAATTGTGAAGGAATTTAAACCACGATGTTCAAAGAAAATAATACATAGCACACTTACCTCTCGCTTGCCACTGAGAGTATTGAGTATGTGATGGTATTTGGGCGCAGGCCCCATACCTTCATTTCTGACAACACTTCAAGAGCCTTGGAAAGTTGATCTCCATCACCTGCAGCAAAATATCCCCATGCCTTTTCTTAATTTTTCAACTGTACAACTACATTAGGACATGCATATTGCTGAAGAGTTCCAAATTATCTGTGTCTCCCATCAAGCTCTGGTATAGAAGGAAATGCAACCTTTAAGAGAAACTAGCATTACAAGCATACATGAGGAACAAATCACAACAATAGTGCTGTGATTTTCATGTTCTGATAATTTTGCAGATGGTTCTTTGTTTATCTACAAACTAGAAAGCTTGGAAATAAAATCTAAGGAAGCATCAAAAGCACCTTTAGCATTAATTCAATAATCATTTGTTTCAGTCTCCCAAAAATTCTAGTGCTGGCATTTTACAGTATTCTAGGTATAAAAACAAACATGATTATTATAATCTATGTGTATAAACAAACGTTGGATTGTTTTGTGCATGCATTTTTATCAATTGTCGTAACCACTATTTAAACTTGCTCCTTTCAAAGAGTAATCCAGAAAAGTGACCTCAAATACTGCAATTTACAGCAAGGGGATTTGGCATGGGTATGTGATCAATTTATGTCATTTACCACAAAGTCTGAATAAATCACTGGGTCCACAGAAAAATGTTCACCTGGAATGTCAGGGATGGTAATCATTTAGTAATAGGCATGTAAATTAAGTCTGTCTTTATATTATTGGACCTTGTTTATCTGGCTTTACACTTGCACAACTTATCTTTGTACTTCCTAAAAAGAAAGAACATGACACAGCAATTGAGCTGGTTATTGCTGATTCCTCCTTAAATATTTTATTCTCCTCCAAGCAACATATTTAAATTTAACCATCAATAATAGAAGCATTAAAATAAGAGAATAAGGTAGAAATTATTTGACACAGAATAGAGTACAAGCCATATACCAAAATTGTCAGATTAATTTCAAACAAAAAAAAGCAACAGATACTGACTTACACAAGGCAGTGATCAAAGCATTCAATGTTGCGACTGTCGGCTTTAGTTTCATGGACTTTATATCCTCATAGAGCTCCAGTCCCTTCTGCCAGTTTTTGGCCTGAAAGCAGAAGGAACTTAGATCAATACCTTACAGGATCTCCAATCTAAAAAAAATCCAGATTATTATATAAGGAAAAAATTGCATGACTTCAAAACAAGTTGTTGACTTTTCATATTGTTCCATTTTATGGCTCTCTATTTATTAGAGAAAGTCAGATCAATAAGAAATCATCAAAAATATTAATTGAGTTATGGAAATATGCGAGTGAGATTACAATTTGAGCCAACCGGGAATCTCTAATGACCATTACCCTTAATCTCAAAATAAAACCAGGGTTTCATATTCTCTAGCATTCTATACTAAAGAATGATTTATAGCTGTGGAGTTTCAGAAGAGGTTTCTGGGCTACTACTGCAAGACATGACTTTCAACCCACAGATGAACCATATTATACGTACCAGAGAACATTTTACAATAGGAATTACTAAATGAGACATACATTGCAACAAGCTCCCATTAATGAGCTATATGGTATAATTCCAAGTTGTGCTCCTTTAGCCTTGGCTTCTTGTATGATTTCAAATGCAGCATCCATCTTTCCAGCATGGCCTGCTACATCTATCAATGCACTGAGAAACATCTGGATGAAAGAACAAACATGAGTAAGATTTCTTCAAGCTTCAAAATCAAGGTATCCTTAACAACCACAATAAATGTCAAGTCCATGTGGCCTATTAAAAGGCAGCCTGCTTCTAGCAAACAGGTGATCACACTATTCACATGAGAACTACAGATCTCCTTTCCTTCCATGAACCATTATCAAGCCAACTAAAACTAATATTATGCTCACCCATCAGCCTCAACAAATACAGATCTTAAAAAGTAGTGAATATTTAAAGGACAATCTAATATATATATAAAGATACCTCATCAGGGACCACGCCTTTTCTTGTCATGTCATCATACACCTTGCACGCAAACTCCCAATCGCCAATCTGGCTGCTAGAATTAATCGCTATTGTATAAACTTCAGGAGTCCCCTTAATGTTATATTTATGGACCATGTTGTACACTTCCTGTGCCCGATCAACCTAAAATCAAAGCAAACTCAGTATCAATCCAGCAAAGTTATCAAGGAAATATGAGTAGAAAAAATATACTCACCTGACCAGCATTTGTGCAAGCCTTTATCAGTGCACCAACAGTGATGTGATCAGGATCAATAGGCTGTGCCTCACCTGTCATTTCTGCTAATACATCAAAGGCACGATCCACTGCTCCTGATTGACCACATGCAGTGATAAGTGCATTGAAGACTACTCGGTCTGGCTTCACATTCTACTGTATAAAGCATCTTATAAGTGCGAAAATCACTTTAAAATTAGGACACAAAACTAAGCAAGAAAGTGAAACAGCAGCCAAATGCAAAAACTTTTCTCACAGTAAGGGAAGTATTGATAGGATAATGCAAAAATTTTCTAAGTGATACCTTAGATCTCATTATCCCATATGCACCAAATGCCTTGGCAACTTGTCCTGCTCTGGCACAACCATCAATAAGTGCTCCATAAGTATGAACATTTGGTTCCACACCAGCATTAACCATCTCATGAAACACCTAGACCAATTAATTACCATCAGCGCACTTGTAAGTCATCCATAATCATAATGAATACAGATTTTAGACATCCTCTGTTTGATGGAATCAGGGCAAGCCCATGGGTAGTTCATTGTCGCCACCCTTGCATTGTAATGGATGGTGCCAGTTAAATAACCAAGAGAAGAGCAAATTTTCCAGCCTTAACTAGTGGAATAGCAAGAACAGAACAGGGATGAAAATAGAATATCCATTATTACGTTAATATAAATAACGGCAATAAGAGCAAATTTTCAAGCCTTAACTAGTGGAATTGCAAGAACAGAACAGGGATGAAAATAGAATATCCATTATTACGTTAATATAAATAACGGCAATAAGAGCAAATTTTCAAGCCTTAACTAGTGGAATTGCAAGAACAGAACAGGGATGAAAATAGAATATCCATTATTACGTTAATATAAATAACTGCAATAAGAGCAAATTTTCAAGCCTTAACTAGTGGAATTGCAAGAACAGAACAGGGATGAAAATAGAATGTCCATTATTTCCTTAATAGCAAAAGCATAAATGTCTAAAAAAACTTAGAATAAAGATATTGAGCAATCTAAACCAGGAGAAGCAAGGAAGTTACCATACTTCAAACATTGCATCAACTTTTCCACTCTTAGCACATGTTGATATTAAAGTTGTGTAAAGTTTGCAGTCGGCTTTCAATCCAACAGCTTTGGCAAGTTGTAGAACTTCAAAGGCCCCTGAAATAAAAATAGAGACATCGGGAGCTTGAAGAACATGGACATCACATTAAGCAGAGATTCTGGCAGAGTACTGAGCAATTAAATATGGGTCTACCCGCCGAATTTTGTGAACTAGCACACACAGACATTAGCATGTTAAATGTACTTAAGGTTGGGTTTTGAACCAGCTTGCAGAAACGAAAAGCTTCCTTGACAGCCTTTTGACTTCTGCAGAGTTTGAAAAACTTCACATGGTAAACCTGATCAGAGAAAAAAAAATACATGTATATCAAGATGTTATCCAAGAGCAAGAAATTGAAGTCAAGAAGAAGAGAGCAATTAGCAACAGCCATAGGATGCAGCATTACCTTATTCATGTCTAACAAACCCCTCCTTTCCATATCTTCAAGCAAATCTAAACACTCAGCTAACCTAACAGATAATGGAAGGATAAGCTCAAAGTTTCAAAAAATATCAAAGGAACAAGTCATGAAGGTAATTATCATGATAGTCAAGTTTCCACTGCCCACAAAAAATATTCAGAATTTTAGTTCTACTGGCCTTTGATTCTAAATCAAACTTTTGATTCATTAGCAATTATCTCTGCGATTTAGTCAAGCAGACAGTTAAACAGAACAGAAGGTGGAAAGATGAATGTTGAGAATCACCTCCCCTCTCTTAGCAAACGATTGTAAGCATTATAATCCTCTGAAGGATGGTCCTTTACTTTAGAAGGAATGCCATTTGGCGAGGGCAGCTGTCGGAGTTTTGAATGGCTATCTTGAATCGGATGTTTTCTTTCCCTGCTTCTTGGAAGGTTTTTACTTTTATGGAAAGACCCTCCTTCATTATGTGCAAGTGGCATTATTTTTTGAACATGATCTGGATGGCAGACCAAAGCTCGAGTTAATGATTTAACAGTTTAATATTGGTATCATACTCAACAAATTGAAAGTAAAGTAGCTATATGCTTTTCTGTGGCAGAACCTGCAGCTTGAAGAGGCTGCTGAGAAGATAAATCTTCCGTCTCTAGTCCAGTATTCATTTTCAAGGAAGAAAATCTTTTGCTTTTAAGCAGGGAGGCATGAGAAGATGTTTCTTTTAAACCTAGATTTGATGCAGATTTTACCACTGATCGGTTCGCCCCATAAAAGGTGTAAAGATCTTCCCTAACAGATTGGCTAATGGCACCGTTATAGTTAGAAAGCTCAGCCTTGTCAATAGACTCGTTATCTACAGGAACCAATACAGCATTAGACTTCACCTTTTCCACCGATTCAGACAACTCAGAACCAAACTCAATTTCTTCTCCACTTTTTTCCCGTGTCAACTCAGTCATTTGTGTTGCAAAAATAAGAGGTAGTGCAGAGCCCGATTCACTGTGCACGGAAGGTAAAGGAGATACCCTTGCATCACCAACTTCAGATTCTTCAACAACCACAGTGTCACAAACATTAGCGGCAACAAAATTAGCACCAGAGGACTCCACTGCTTTTATCAAAAGAGAACTGCCATGCAATGACGCAGTCTCCTGAAATTGTACATGGGTCTCTTTTTCCTCAATCTCATGGCTATTTTCACTTGCCTTCTTCACAGATCCTTGGCTTTCTACTTCATGGGCCTCTCTATGAAGACCTCCAAAATGCAAAAACTGGCTTCCAGTAATGTGGTTCACAATGCTTCTTCCTAATTGAGAGAATGCAAAACTTGGAGAACCTAACACCTACATCATTGGCAAGATATTAGAATTTATTTTTCCACGAAAAGAAATTAAAACTTCGCTAAATCACAAAGTTACCCAAAAAAGTAAGTTTGACAAGTAGTAGAATAAATTAATTTCAACTGATTCCGTTTCTTGAATTCACCTAATTCATCAAACAATCCTCCCCGAACAAATTTTTCTATTCGCAATTTATTTCCTCCGAAAAAGGCAACTTGAGAGAGTTACATAAAAGGAAAATTAAATTAAATTAAAAATTAAACAAATACACTATTCCATATCTTCTAAACTCCTACAAATAGATGATGCTAAAAATTAAACTTATAATATATATATATATATATATATATATATATATATGCGCGCTCAACTGTAACTATCAATATTTATCAGAGAAAGATAGACAAGAAAGAGAGAGAAAATCATTTATCAAAAATTTATAGAAAAATGATAAGAATACATTTACTTCTCAAAAAATATTTTTTTTTAATTCTTTATTCCTTGTTTCTCTCTTCTCCTGTGCCTATCTTTCGTCTATGTTATAATCATTTCCACTAAAAAACACAAAGAGAAAGAGAGAGGCTCTGAATTGTTTAGTCTTACCTGAATAGAGCTAGAGGTAATCTTTTTGCTGTTCTTGATGTTGCTATTTATATATCGATAATAGTAAGCAAGAGAGAGAGCAGAGAAAGCAGAGACAGCAACAACGACCAGAACCGAATTGGCATCCAAAGACGCCTTAACTACGAACCTCTTATTTCCATTTCTTTGAACACGTAATTTCCTTCCACGGTATCGAAGTAGTAGGCCGGCACCCGAAGGAGGCCTCATCAAATTGTGGCCGAAGCAACCAATAAATTGACGGTGACCTCTTTGATTTATTGAATTGAGCGTGGAGATTTGAGTTAGGGCTAGGGTTTGAGATTTTGCAAGCTCCATTTCAAATTTTATCAGAGAGAGGATGGGAGGAGGAGAGGAAAGGGAGGTGGTTGTTTTCAAGAAACGATGATAATTTGAGTTGAATGGAGGTTCTGGTTAACTGGTATGTGGATATTGTTGCTTACGTGGCGTTATGGCACTGATTCTTTTTCAACGCCTTCCGATAATTTGTTACGAGTATTGGGCTGCAATCTTTTTACTTTGGGCCTACTATGGGTCTGAATTTCAAATCCTGGGTCTGAGAGTAGGTTTCCAGCTTTTGAAGGTAGGTAGCTTTAACATATTCGAGTGTGGCCAGGCGCGAGGTTGTTTTTATTTTTATATGTTTTTTAAAAATAAATTTTTAAAAAATATATTAAATTAATTTTTTTATTTCTTATTTCTTATTTCTTATTTCTTATATATTAATGCTAAAAATTTTAAAAATATTATTTTAATATGTTTTTAAATAAAAAAACACTTTAAATCAAAAATTTAGCTCTAAAAAAAAGGTATTTGAGTTTTCTACTAAAAAATATTTATAATAATAATAGTAGTAGTAGTAGTAATAAATGTAAAAATAGTTAAATATATTTATTATATTATGATAATTATATTTTTTTTGTATATTTATTTGGTAGGTTAATGACACTTTTTATTGAGATGTTTCAATAATAAATCGTTTTTTTGTATATTTATTTAGTAGATTAATGACGCTTTTTATTGAGATGTTTCAATAATAAATCTATAGTATCTATAATTTTATAATTATACTCTAGATTGAGTACAACATCCTCGATCATACACCTATTTCATGTTAGGTGTGGCCATGTGTTCGATGATTTTTATAAAGAAAAATCTATAAATGAAAGTTAAAGATTTGAGTAGTAGGGAGAAACATTGGCAAAACAAACATTCGAGCTTGGAAAGCCTGATATTATTTTATGGTGATAAAATTTACTGTAGTATGATTAAACACAATTTAATGTAAATTTCTAATGAGATAAAAAAAATTTTTGCTATTGGGTGGAACAAAAGAAAGCTTGAGAGTTTAAAAAGTTAATGTCGTGTGACATTTTATTTTATTTTCTCATTTTCTTTCATGATTGTATTTATATATATATATTTGTGTTATTGAGTATTTTAATTTATATTTTTTTATTGCTATTATTAATAATTTTATTTATTTCTTTATTTACATAGATAATCATAAAAGTTATTTAATTAAATATTTGTATAGACTTTTATGTTTATATTTTGATTTTTTTTATATAATATATATATATATTAAAATAAAAAAAACATGTTTAATATTTTTTAAAAAAAAAAACTATGACATGAGGCGGAGAGGAGTAGATATACATATAAGATTTGGAGATCCCACTCCTTTTAAGGCTTTCATTGTCTACCGTAGAGTGTGTTTGATATTTTATTATATGTTTAAAATGCATTTGAAAAAAAGTTAAATTTTTTTATTTTTTATTTAAAATTAATATTTTTTTATGTTTTAAAATTATTTTAATATATTAATGTTAAAAATAATTTAAAAAAAATAAAAAAAAATATTATTTTAATATATTTTAAAATAAAAAATATTTTAAAAAATAATCATTACTGTAATTTTAAACATACTATCACTTGAGCAGCACTTGAAATTGAAAACAACGAAAATTAAGAAGAACAAAGGCATATTCTTCGAGGGACTGCGAATGACATGGCAAACAGCATGTTAGAGCCACGAATGAATTAAAGTAGTTATTTCCTCAAAATCAGTGCCCTACTGTTATTGGGAAATCCCAACATCACACGTCATACATCATTTCCCTTACAATTTTTATAAGATTATCTAGATTTTACCGAGGATTGTTTCTGTTGATTTTTAAGATATTTTTGTTTAAATAATATTTTTTTATTTTAAAAAATTATTTTTGATATTAATACATTAAAATAATTTAAAAATACTAAAAATTTTAATTTAAAATAAATAAAAATTTTCAACTTTTTTAAAAATATTTTTAAAATATAAAAACAGACAAAATCTTAATTTTATTTAGAAATATGATAAAATAATTTAAAATAAAACAAAAAATTTTATTTATTTTTAAAATCATTTTAAAAATAAAAAACATGTTATTTATCTGACTGAAAAATCATAATCTCAATTACTAGACTAGACTATTGAATAAGAAAACTTTCTTTTCATTTGTCTTTACTAATGGACAAAAAGTTGGTCTCTTTTCATATGGTTATTAAGTATGTGTTTGTTTTTTAAAAAAAAAAAAATTTTAATTTTTTTATATTTAATTTTTTTATTATTAGAAAAATTGATTCATAAAAAATACTTTTCAATTAACGAAAAATATTTTTCAATTAAAGAAAAATTTGTTTCTAGAAAAGTATTTTCCTTTTATTTTGGAAAAAAAACACTTTCTGAAAATTATAAAAAATTTAGAAATATTATATTATTTGCTAATTATATCAAATTTAAACTTCAAACTTTTGATTGCTATATATATTTTTTTGAATATTTTTTTTTAATTTCATCTCTTAGAATTTAATTTTTATATTAACTTTAGTCCTTATTTTTATAATTATTATTTGTTTTTCCCTTGTTATTTTTTAATTGAAATTTTTTATTAATCAAATTTGGTCCTTATTATTTTGATTGTTACTTATTTTATTTGAAATAATTTATGAAATGATAATTATTATTATTTTAATTTTTTCATCATTTAATCTTTTATTTTTTAAATTTGATCTCTATTATTTTAATTATTATTTATTTTATTTGAGATAACTTATGAAATTATAATTTTTTTTAATTTCATTCTCATTCAACTTTTTAATTTGTAAAATTTATTTCTTATTATTTTAATAAACTTAAAAAAATAAAACATTAATAAGTTTTTTTCAGCTTATTTTCCATGACATAACTAAATAATAAAAAATATTTTTCAGTTTATTTTTCATTACATTACTAAATATTAAAAAATAATTTATTTTTTTAAAATTTATTTTAAAAAAAAATAATTTATTTTTTTAAAATTAATTTTTTTTAAAAAAATATATTCTAGTAAATAAACAGAATCTTAAAAGAAAAGGAATGAAGTCTCGTAGCTTTTCCATGTTAAAATGGTAAAAGCCGATTCATTCGAGCTAGATACACATAAATCTTGGTTTTTGGTGGATAAATCACATGAATTAGTAGAGGGCTTTTAATATGAATATATTAAAATAATTTAAAACACTAAAAAAAAGAGTTAAAAAACATAATTTTAACGTAGAAACAAACACCACCTGAGATTTGAGCTGTACTTGTTTTAGCCAATCTCCCAGCCCTCCTACTACTTCAAAATGCCCAATGAAAAACGTGGCTTCCTTAACAACTGTCATATCTAAATTCAAACCAAAGGATACATCCGTGGCGATTCGTGCCCAAAGCAGTTTTTCTCGTACAGTCGAGTTCTATGGGCTACATAACACACACACACACACACACCCCTACTGCAACTTCTGAGCAGCGTTTTTTAATCGTCATTCAATAACTAGGTAAGACAATAATAATCTTATGTGATGGATACTTCTAAGATTACTTCTCCTCTGTCTTGTGGGGTGTTGTGTTGATCTCTTTCTAAGAAATCCAGGGATACATATCACATACAACTGAATCTCTTGCCCAGGATGCCGCCTTCGCTGTATGTCTACTAAATAAATAAAATCTCGAGAATTATATCTAAACTTAGCAAAAGACTAACTTCATTTCTCTTACTTTATCCGGAAATTAATTAATATAGTGGCTGCTGTACTGGTTTTGTTTTGGCTTGTGGTACGTACTCCATTTATTTTGGGTCTCTGTGGGTTTTTGATCGAACCCATGTTGTATTTACTTCGGCATTAATTCAAGATTGATCAAGAAAAAGAGTTGGAGGGTGGGCATTACGTACTATTGTACGTTTTTTTGGGATAAATACTCCTATTGTACGTTGTTCAGGTGCTTGATTCTGGGTGATAGATCACCTTTTCTTCTGTTTATCTAGTGATTTTACTCATATTTTGCCTGCCTTGGATTTCAGATTGGATTGTGTGACAAAATCGACAGGAAGAATCGCTAATAACCATCTCGCGGTAAATGTTAAGCAAACAAGATGATTGGATCATTTCTGTCCAGAACCCTTCTGTATGAAACTAAACTGATTTAATTCAACATCCATTCTATTACAACTTGACTATCTTTTCGCTGTTAATTGGGGTGCTGATGTATGATAATTTGACAGTATGATTTTTGGTTATGCCTATCCGGCTTATGAGTGTTTTAAAGTAGCGGAGAACAACAGGACTGATATTGTGCAAGTCCTGTTTTGGTGCCGGTACTGGTAAGCATTTTCACGCTTCAATAGAAAAATTCTAGTGTTTAAGAAATTAATTTACAGTTCTGATATGGTTCTTTCAATTTTTTCTGTAGGATTTTAGTTGCAATGCTTACAGTTTGTGAGAGGGTAGGGGATCATCTAATCTTTTGGTATGGTGTCTTGAAACTTGGGTTGGTTTTTTTTTTTTTGTATTTAATTCATGCTGTTGTGTTATATATGTTTATGATTCTGTTTTTGGTTTCTGTCTTGGAAGGCTGCCTATGTACAGTGAAGCAAAGCTGGCATTCTTTATATATCTTTGGCATCCGAAAACGAAAGTATGTATTAATCACCCTAAATTTGTGAAGCAGCATCATCCGGCCGGTTATCCACCTTTGAATTAGTTATATCCTGATTAATATGTTTCTCTTTAACTGCTTCAGGGAACGGAATATGTTTATGATTGTTTTTTCCGGCCTTTCGTGGCAAAACACGAGACTGAGATCGATCGTAATTTGTTGGAGATGAGGGTGCAGGCTAAGGAGATTGCCCTTATTTATTGGCAGAAGGCAGCAGCTTATGGGCAGACGAAGTTTTTTGAAATTTTGCAGGGTGTTTCTTCTCAGTCAGCATCAATGCCTCGTTCTGATCAGGTAACCTCAACCAATTTTAATTCGGTTGATGACATTTTCAACTTCATAGTTTCTCTGTTCTGGTATGATATGACAGCAGAAGGATTGTTTCGTCTCGATCATTTTTCTAGTAATGTTTAAAACCACACTAACTGATTCCAAGATGTCAATTCTTTTCCAGCAGCAAGATGAGCTAAATGCCAAAAATGGAGAACCTAAGGCATCCAGTTCAATTAGCGAGGCTACAACAGAAAAACAGCCCAAAGAACCTGACCAGTTACATTCATCTAGTAGTGCTTCTTTGTCCCAGCAGTCACACGAGCCGGCAAGTGAATTGGAAGAACAGCCAGGTGTACCGATGCAATCCTTGGAGGATGGAGATATAAATTCCCCACGGCAAGAAACTGTTCCAAAGGAATCTGTCCAGCTAAAACATGGAAGATGGAAACTATTCCAGAGCCCGCAAAAACCGTCAAATTCCTAGTTGCTTAATTACCTTCACGTAAATACTGGATATCCTGTGCTGGTGCAAATTTTGCTAGCCTCATCTGTTCCCGTTGCGTAAATCTTAGACATAAACATTAACTTGTCATGGTAGATAGAACATGCTAGGAGAAATGTAGACCGAAGTTAGGTTTGAGGTGAGTGTGGCAGCATCAGGTATATTGCTGCGTGCTTGGAGGGAACTTGCAATTGCATGACTAATTAAAGGATATTAATTTAAGACCATGGCAACTTCTAATTTCAGTACAAGATAATATCAGCAAGATTGCATGATTTCTTGCGCATATTCCCGGAGCTTAGATTTTAAGTTCTTGCTCATGTCCACTGAATCTTTGGCAGGAGTTTTGGAATTGTTACATTGAGCGCAATGCCTACTTCAAAAGACCAAATATCTATAAACATTGTCCTGATATGGATCCTATGCATAAGATTCCTCCTTGTGCTCCTTGTCATAAGAAACTGTGCTGATGCAGTATCAGAGAGTAGGACAATTTTGGGTTCCATGCATAAGATTCCTTGTTATGCTACTTGTCATGGGAAATAAGACTGCTGATGCAGTATCAGAGAGAAGGACAATAATTAGGCGTTGATGTAGCAGCTGGTATCCTGACCGTGAGGGCATCTAGCTGTTTTATTTGGAAGAATAATCGCGATTTTTTAAAAATTATTTTTAAAATCATATTAAAACGATTGAAAGTATATAAAAAATAAATTAAAAAAAAAACACTGTACAGCTTCCAAACAATCCAAATAATTTCGGCAGCGCTTAACACTGTGTAAATCCATCATCTCATTCGAGCCATACAAAGGCTTGTTTCGCGTGGTGATTTAACTGTGTTTTTTTTAATTTTTTTGAAAATTTATTGCAGTTTAAAATATATTTTTTTAATATTTTTAAATTATTTTGATATACAGATATAAAAAATAAAATTTTAAAAATAAAAAAATATAATTTTAATGCTTAAAAAGACTTATCTCTACATGAATATCTTGAAAAAATACAGACTGGAGCAGATTAGGCTGCCAGGTCCACACGTCTTGGAAAGACGGGCCGACCAAAGAGCAGAAAAGGACACTGAGAGGTAATGACCTATAGATGTTTGTTGGGTGGGTCTGCTATCTGACATTTTATTTTATTTTGGAGGCTCCCTAACCGCCCCACGTGTCCTATCCACACATAGGATCGGTGGCTCCGAGCCACTCTCTTGGCTTAAAGGACTGTTTGGTTCTATCCTCGTATTCCTTCTTTTGTGGTGTTCAAGGCACTTCGTACATTTGTTTTTTGTTATAAATTCTAACTTTTTTTTTATTGGTGTATATATATATATAAAAAAGTCAATTGGCCAAAAAAATGATATGCGATTTGTCTCGAGTAAAATGATTGAAAATTGTGAATTAATTGCTAATGAGAGCAGCTTGATGTCGCATTTCACGTTGTCTTTTTCATTGAAAGATAAGAAATAAACTTTATATTAATATATAATTTTTGTAGTTTGGATGCTTACCGAAATCACAATTGAGAATTTATTTATTTATTATACAAGAAAATTAGTCTGATTAGAAAATATTGTTGTTGTTGGAAAAAAGGGATATAATAAGCCTCTCACATTATATAATAATTAAACAAATTAAAATGAATACAATTCGAATTTATTTTATAAAAATAATATATTGAATGTATAACCGACATGCTACTTTTAATAATAATAAAAAATTGAGGAACTAAAATACGTGTCTTGCCAAGGAAAGCAAACGTGCCGTATATCTGCCGAACCCTCAAATGCACAAAAGCCATTCTGATCCCGTTCTCTCGCGTATTTGAAGGCGAAGAACACAAGAAGCAGAGAGAGCAGCATAGGGAGACTCACCTAGAGCAAACCTTCACTTTAGCTCGTGTGATTCACGAGATACACACACACACAAAAACAAAGCCAAAGAATCTCACAAGAAAGCAAGAGAGAAAGGTTAAGAGAGTTAATGGAGAAGGGTAGCACAAGCAAAGAAGAGATAAGAACAAGTGGAGGAAATGGACAGGTTCTAGACGGTTCAGATATAATGGAGTTGGTTGGGAATGAAGAGGTGTTTAGCAGTTTTGTGGATCATAAGTTCCAAGAGCTGGATAGGGATAGAGATGGTAAGCTCTCTGTGAAAGAACTTGAACCTGCTGTTGCTGATATTGGTGCTGCCCTTGGCTTGCCTACGCAGGGTTCTTCTCCCGATTCGGATCACATCTACTCTGAGGTTATTTCATGCCCCCGGCTCTCTTTACATTTTTCTTAAGTTGGTTGAGATGGTAAACTTCATAGGTTTTGTTTTTTGGAGTTCTTTCTTTTTTATTAATGAAATTGAGGACAGTTAATCCAAGCTACACCCATCTAGTACATGAAGTACATGATTCAAAGAATCAATCTATATATAATTCTACAGTAATTATGCCAACCATTGAGAAGATATTTAATTTTAATATATATATATATATATGGTTGGCATAATTACTATATATATATATATATATGAAAGTTGTCTTCATGATATTTCCAACCGTTAAAAAAGCCTTGAGTTTTGTAGTTTGGAAAAACGAAAGTTGTCTTGATGATATTTCCAACCGTTAAAAAAGCCTTGAGTTTTGTAGTTTGGAAAAACATTGAGTTTTACAGCTGGGGAAAGGGTTGCCGTTCAACGGCTCGTGCATGCTCATACTTACGTACACGCAATTTAATTTCTAGTTGTTCCAATGGCTGAAATGAATCGATTCCGAAGCAAGATGATGGCCCTAGAGAATTTAGGTATTTTTATTGTGTATGAAAGTTGTAAATGTGCCCCGATATAATGGAGAGAAGACTTTCTATAAATACGTACATTTGCAAACTAAAAAATATAGCTTAATTAGTTAAATTTTAAATTTTTATTTTAAAAATTATTAATTTAAATGTTATAAATCTTGGGATTATTAAAATTTATATAATTATTAATTTTAAAATTTTAAAAAATTAATCAAAATATATATAAGTTGATTTGTAAATTTTATATATATATATATATATATATATATTTTGCCAGCTTGAAGCTAGCCGATGTAGGGGATGGACTTCGCCGCCCCTCGTGACATTGCTTTCGGGAGTTTAAATTAAGCTTGTGGCTCCAAAAAGTTCGTGGATGCACAGGGTGATTCATTCTTTTTCTTTGTTTATTTCAACGCCAATTCATTGTTTATTGCATTGATGTCCAACTTTCGAGTCTTAATTGCGATCGAAATCACTATGCTTGTCTTGTTGGGGGACATGATAAGAAGCAAATCGTCAAGATTTTCCATTTCTAGCTACCTCGTTAAACATCCAAACTATTTTTCAATTTTAGTCGGTGTTGTGGGTCTTTGCTTTTCATTCGGCCTTTGCTTTTCCAATTGACTTTTGTCATCCTTTTACTTTTATCATTACATCTGGAGAGGCATCTTGAGACGAATGTTGTGGAAACTACTTGAATATTTTCCTTTCTTTAATGATGTATAAGAAATCATGAATATATATATATAATGCTGTGGAAACTACATGAATATATTAATTAATATATGTTTATGTGTTTTTTAAATGATTTTAATATGTTAATATAAAAATCTAAAACATATATATTTAATGTATTGTTTTTTTATATAAAAAAAACACCATTAACATTAGTATGTTGAACACCTAATGTATTTTTATCCAATTTTGATGCGACCAAAGTCAGGTCTGGCTGTTTGGGCTTACCCATATTTAAAAAGGCAGTGTTTTTGTAGGGACAAGACTCACTCCTAACATGTTTGTAGGGACGAGTACCAGCAACTGCTCCATTGATGAAATCATGCAAATGTATGCTCTAGATCATATTTTAATTGGGTGGGCATTAAAATATTACCCCATGCCTAAAAGAACAGGTAGAACTGTCTAGCTAGGACCACCTTTGCACTTGTATATTGCGAATTTTCTAAGAAACCAAAAGGTCAGAGAAGTGACAGGTAGGGAACTCATAATAATGTTGTACTATAGTTAAATTGGTAGGACGAATTGCTGGGAGAAAGAGACGCATAGTGGGATTTATCAGGATAACTTAATAGTATGATCAACAGTGAATTATCCTTAAAGATTAATGAAACCTTTCTCATACGTATGTGCGTCAAATATCATGTTGTTATAGGTTCTAAATGAATTCACACATGGCAAGCAAGAGAAAGTGAGCAAGACTGAATTTAAAGAAGTTATATCAGATTTTCTTCTAGGCATGGCTGCTGGTTTGAAGCGAGACCCTATAGTCATCCTCCGTATGGATGGGGAGGACCTCTTAGAGTT
The DNA here is from genome assembly GCF_000495115.2 of Populus euphratica. NCBI lineage: Eukaryota > Viridiplantae > Streptophyta > Magnoliopsida > Malpighiales > Salicaceae > Populus > Populus euphratica. The sequence continues at coordinate 695,772 of NW_011499915.1, forward strand.
CATTAAAGGACCGAGTTATGAAGCAGAAATGGTGTCCTTATTTTCCCAGTTGGAATCACCTGGTGGATCACTCAATCATCACATTGTCAAAGCTTTGGAACAGCTTACTGTTGATCAAGGAATGCCTCCATCTTCAGATTCTTGGGTATGGAATTTTTATCCTTGCAATTCAATGGTGTAACATTGAGTTAATATGGGGTTTCAGTGCAAATCGTGGACTTATTTTCTGGTGTAGGTAATGAGTAACATTGTGGAACCAGCTTTACAATCTTGTGCTGGTCAAGATCATGACGAGCCCCCTTCTCAAGAGACATTCTTGGTGGAGTTCAAGAAAGTGGCACAGTGTATAGCACAACGTCTGAAAGAGCAGCCTGTGATTGTTGCACACAGTGAAAACACCTTTGATGGAAGTGGAATTAAGAGACTTTTATCCAACAAATTTGAATTAGACAAGGTTTGGCTCTCATCACTACATAACCTCTATTTTCTCAATATAATTAATTAGAACATGTATATATTCTTGGGAACAATTATCATATTCTGCAATCCATTATTGGCTTGGCAGAATCTAAACACGGCAATAGAAAATGTGCCAAAAGATCGCAATGGGAAAATATCCAAGGAGTATTTGCGTGTGGCGCTAGATACGGTCGCTCCATCAGCTGACCTGCCTCCAGTTGGTGCAATTCATGAGGTAAGATAAAGCCAATCACAAACAATTCACAGTTGATCGATACTTAGGAGTAATGCTAATTTTACGAAGAAAAAAAAGGCTTATGAAATCATTTCCCGGAATTTTTGTATGAAGTTCGTGGCTAGTATACATTAATTAACCCATATCCAAGATTTATATATATCATTTTACTTAAGCTTAACTTACCCTAGTCTCAAATTGGATTAAATTTGTAAATAACTCCGAACTTCAATGTTTCAGATGGACAACGTAATAAGCGAGACGCTTAAGATGATGAAAGCAGATGATGGGAAACTGGTTAAAGAAGATGAGTTTAAGAAGATGCTGTCAGAAATCTTGGGAAGTATAATGTTGCAATTAGAGGGCAACCCCATCTCAATCTCTTCAAATTCTGTTGTCCACGAGCCCCTTGCTAATTCCTCTACATTTTTGCAGCCATCTTCCTAGTTACATAAATCAAATTAGAAAATCAAACTTCTTGTCTAAATATATCGAGGAAAATATATCTATAATTAACAAGAAGTGGAATAAACGTTTGTTTAATGAGTCCAAGTCCAGTGGTTTGGTTGTGCCCTCTGTTGGGCACTTGAGCCAAGAGTGTCGAGCAATATTGTCAATGATAATCCCCCTTACTTGGGTGTTCTTTGTTCTTATTCGATTAATTAGACTCTCGTGTTCTGTCTTGTACTGAATAGATTATATACATTGTAAGATTTATTTTGATTCTCATTAAAGGTATAATTTTGGCAATGACATAGCAATTTAAAGCCATGCACGCAGCAAGCTAGGGATGATCAACGAGCGATAAGTACGAGTCAAGGACATGATGATCGTAAGACTCATAGTGATAATTAATCAATGCATTGTAGTCAATGGGCAACATTATTAAGATTTTTGGACAAATTAATAGCGTACTATTACATCTTGATTCAGATACAAACATCTACAGAATTCAGTTTACCAAAATTATAAAAATAAAAAAAAAATATCATAACCTCTTTCTTTTTCATGTTCTCGAGGGATTCATGAATATTGTTTTAGCCTTTGTTGTCTCGTGGGAATGTTCAAGTGGAATGAGCTTTGTGTATGGAGCAAAAGCTGGTCCAACCCACAATAGCCAATGTCCATTCCAAAGAAGACCCCCTCTAACAGTTTCTGGGCCCAGACACTCTGCTGGATTTTGCCCTGCCCCGCCATAGCTGTGACAGTGGTCGAAATGAAACAAGACGCCGGAGGCAATTCCGACAATGATAAAAGATTTAACAGCACAAACCCACAAATTATCTCCAGCCAAGGGGCCTGTCCTGTCTCTATTACTGTCACAGTCGGACCATGTGACCCATGGTAAAACAATGTTCAATTCGGCTGTTTACCACATCTCTTAGTGACCGAAAATGGCCAGGCAAAATATAAATAAAATAATTATTTGATAGTTTGGTAGAGATTGTATTTTAAAATATTTTTTTGTTTAAAAATAAATTAAAATAATATTTTTTTATCTTTTTAAATTTATTTATCACATCAACACATAAATAGTGTCTTTGATTCGCAACGCCAACACTTTCAGAAAGCTTTTGAAAGGCAAATATGCAACAAATTCTAATATAAATGCAATTCCATGGTTTGTTCCTTCTTGATGCAATACGTCCCATATTTTTGAGAGTATAGAGTTATTTTACGATCAATACAAGCGGGTTAGTGCTTGAGAGGTTTTCGATTTCTTCATCTGTTGTTTTGCCCTCCTGATGTCTTAATGCAACAATTGTTTTATTTTTTTTTTGTTTTGAAGCCTGTTTAGCCCCCGGATGGCTTCTAAAAAAGAGGTAGAACTCATAATATACGCATAAAAACTTGTTACATTGTAGACAACGAAACAAAATATTACAAGTTATTTCTTGACAAATAAATGATACATCATTACAACCTGATCATTAACTGAACAGGGGAACAACATTAAAAGAATTTATCTCTCGGCATTTTTTTCAAACTTGGACAGGACTTTATGCCCAAGGAATCCTTGAATTTCAGTTAGGTTTTACTCCATGGTGTGGGAAAGGTGGCTTGGAATGACCTTTGTGTATATGGCGAATGCCACACAAGCAATTGCCGGCCCTACCCAAAACACCCAATGCCCATTCCAAAGATGGCCCCCTCTAACAATGGCTGGTCCCAAACACCTTGCTGGATTCAGCCCCGCCCCAGCGTAGCCTTTTGTAGCTGTGACTGTGGTAGAAACGTACACGAGAAGGCCCAGTACTATTCCGACGATGATCAAGACATTAACTCTGCCCAAACCCTTGGCTTGGCGATGATCGAAGGCCATCCACACTGAAGCGAAAAGAAAAACAAACCCACAAATTATCTCAAGCCAGAGAGCCTGTCCTGTCTCTAGGCCTACCACAGTCGGCCCATCTGGTCCCGGTGCAACAACGGTGAGGGTACAGCCTCCAAGAGAGAAAGTTTGCTCAATTTCGCTGTTGACCACAACTTTTAGTGCCAGTGCACCTACAATGCCACCAACGCATTGAGCCAAGATATAGATAAAAGCTTTTGAGATGGAAATAAGGCCAGTTAGTAAGGCGGCGAAAGTGACAACAGGATTAATGTGGCCACCAGAAATGGGATAGGTAGCAAGTAGGAGAATAGTGACAATGATGGCAACAAGGGTTGACAGTATAAGGTTGGGTGTCTTTGTCTGAGTCTGAATTGTTGAAATGACTATGGTGTCCAGTGCAAAAACGAGAACAGCTGTGCCCAGGAGCTCAGCCACTGATGCTCTCCATGTCTGCGTGCACAGAAACATTTTGCATGGTAAGCGTTTTGGCTAAATGCATAAGACATTAAGTATACATACACAAACACACTTAATTTGATTGAAATCACAGTATTTACCGTCAAGGAAAAGAGGTCCTCCAAACCCAACATCTCTATTAATGTCGGGGATTTCTTCTTCTGGATCCCTCCTTCGTTTTGAACTACCTCTGCCCTGCAAAATTAATGTTTTATTCATTTGTTCTAGTTAATAGCAATATTTATCACTGATCATCTTGTGAATTTGAAAGCAGAGAAGCTTGTACTGACATTGGAGTTGTTGCTGAAGGATGGGGGTTTTTCCCACTATACAGGCTCTCTTCATCCTCAACAGTACCTGGATATCCAGCCATCTTTTTCTTCTGTCGTTTTCGTATGTTTTCAAGGCTCCCTCTTTTGCACACTATATATAGCCAGAAATCAGATTGGTCAAGGTCAGCAAACTGGCAGAGGTAATAAATTAATTGGTTCTCTGTCGCTTTATTTCTACTACTTTAATTTGTTGTGGTTGCTTATAATTGATTTAGCTTAAAATTGTCAGCATCGTCCAGATTACCCACGATTTAATTTCTTATATGCCCACAAACTAATATATATATATATATATATTAAAGAGAAGTGCTTTCATCGTTATATATAATTAAAGATCCATCAAGCTTATTCCAAAGAAAAAAAGAAACATTTTCCTTGAACTACAATATTGTTATTGGCTGCTGGCAACTCTTTTCTTTCTTTGTTTCTTCTTTTTTATAGGCTCGGGATCTTTCCCTTCCTGTAAGATTCAAATCTCTAGACAAGTCATGAAGAATTAAAATCTTTTTGGTAGATATATATATTGTAACACCCATATCGGATTTAACACGCATGATTCAGCAGTACCCCGTGTTAGGAGATCCAAACATTCAAACACACACAAATTTACGTGGTTCGGCAACTTGCCTACTCCACGGAGCTACTGGTTTGTATTAATCAAGCTCAAAAGCAATACAAACAACAAAACAAGGAGGAGGAGTAAAACTTCTCAACTCAACTCAACTCTCACCCTTAGCTCTCTCTCTGTGTTTCTCTCTATCTCGTGGTCTATCTCAGCTATCAATACATCTTCTATTTATAGCTGAGGAGGGAGATGATTGTTCAACAATGGTGGGCAAGTTAGGCACCTACCATTTGACTAT
>NW_011499915.1:700976-735512 GCF_000495115.2 Populus euphratica
TGGCTGCCACCGTCCATTTGTGTCCACACACATAACACCCCGTGCCCATTTAATTAGTTGTTAGAGAATTTGTTTATATGTTCTTGGCTGGTTGATTTGTCAACATCACTCATGCTTCTGAATTGCTCAATTCAGAGGGAATTATTTCCGTATCTTTACAATAAGGATCATAGCTTGATCGTAATCCCTTTAGTCCTGGGATCATAATCGTGTTGTATATAATTCCATTATGTCAGCACTAAACTTTATGTGATCATTTTTTTTATCATTATGATTGTTATTATGATTGTTGGTGCTGTTGTTGATTGAGTAAACGATGGGAAGAGGAGGTTGAAGGTTCTCTTTCTACAATGCTAGCTAACCCTAAGGAGCTTACACGGTTCAAGATCAAGCCCGCCCCCCTCATGTCCAGTTACAGAAATGGACGCAAGAGCGATGGCCTCTTCCACCGCGAGAGATTCAAAAGCATAGTTAAATCTAAATAATCAAATTCCAAATGATAAAGAAAAAGGCCATCACTTATTTTAGCATCCCATGATATATCCCCAAAGGCAAGAGTCATAGAGGAAAAGAAGTAACTGTGATTTCACAATCCCTTGCATCGGAAAGGCATTTTTTCCCTTCATTTCATAGTTTTTTTTTCGCAGTTCTATTTCCTTTATAGGATTTTCCCATTCTGTTTTTTGCTATTCTTTGATAATTTATTTTATTTTTATATTTTTTTAAAAAAGAATATGGAACTACCCCACTTGTAAGAGACTGATGTATTGCTTGATTAGTATTTAAAAATATATTTTTATCAAAGTTTTATATCAACATTTTGCACTTGAAGTATCAATAACTCCTTAGCTAAAACATGTTTTATAATGACAAATCTGATACTATAAGATACATTTAATTTATGGTAAATATTCATCTTAAATACAAGTCTATCACATAAATCAAATGATTGATTGATAAGTTCAACTATTGAAATTGAGAAGATAAAGAGGGTGAAGCTTAGAAAAGAGATGTTGGTTCAATCCAAACTGGAATGTTATTTAGTAATTGGATTATATCTCAAGCTGTAGATCTTGGATTTCAATTTGGTTTATATGGTTAGAAAGTTAAGATATAGGTCTAAAATATTCATGTGAATGCAAGACTCAATTCTGCTATTTGGAAGTTCAAATCTTAGTAACAACAGAGAAGTCGGAATCTATCCTGCATCTTAGATATTGTTTAATGTTCAACCCATATTTCGAGTTTTAGAAGTCTAAATGCATTAAAAAAAAATTTATGGGAAAGTTGAGATAATTTTCTAGAACTTTTATGAGAAAAGTCTGTTCAAATTCTAACATTAGCAATGACGTTTTGTTTAGACAAGAAGATAAAGATTATCACCAAGTCAAGATGTGGTTGCCCACTCAATAATTAGTCATTAAATCAATATGCCCACTAAATAATTAGTCATTAAATCAATAGTTCCAGATTTCAGCCTATAAAAGGAGGCATTTGCCATGCATTTAACATCTTAATTTTCAAATCAAGATCATCTTCTTGTTCTCTTTCTTTATATTTTTGTAATATTTAAGTTTTGCTTTTATTAACCTCTTGTTTATGTCTTTTAATTCATTTCCTTAACTTAGTTAACTTATATCTTATCTATGTTTTTATCTTGTTTATTTATGTTTATCTTCTTCATTATGTTTAGTTAAATTTATTATATCAAGGTGAAAAGGTTAAACTAATATGCAAGAATAAGTATTGTATAAACTTAATATGGACTTTAATGTTTGAAACTAATATGTTTTGTATTTGTTATATTGTTCTCTTTTAATAATTTGCTTGTTAAATGATTAATCTAGATATATGTTGTATATGGTACAACAAATACTTGGCACAACAAATACTTGGCACTTTCATAGCCCAACCGTATGGTATAATCTATATCTGTGCTATAAAAGGAACTTGATTTGTTGTTAACGTAAGTTATAATCATGAATACCTGACAATATTATAAGTATTAGCATTATTCGAATAAGATAACTAATATAATCATGTTAACAATTTATAATTTGATTGGAAACTTCTTTGTGTGTAGTTTCCAGTTGAGTAGTAAAAAAAATTTATACTATACTTGTTTGAAATATCATTAGTGGATTCTCTAATCTTGATATTTGTTTAATCCTCACATTAATCTTACATCTCAAAGTTCTTTTTAACTTCTTCTTATTATTATTATAGTAAACCTCCCTATAATCCGACTTCGGTATTGCCGGATTATTTATTACTTCGACACTCCTATACTGAGAAGAAGACATCAATCTTTTAATCATGTCATTTCTACTATCCATGGATCAAATATCTTCAGGCCTTTTGAATGTTTTCAATTTCCATTGGTTTATATCAAAATCAAGATATTTCTACTTATTTAATTAAAAATCAAACACAATATTATTATATTGTGATATTATATTATATAATTCTTCATTCGATAGTATTGATAGTGCAACATCTTTTTAAACTCCACCGATAAAAAAAATCATTTATGTTCTTTCTGAACTTGTGATTAGTTGTAAAAAATCATCAATAGCAATAAAAAAAAATATTTTACCACCATTTCTTAAGGTGAAAGGCTTTGTTATTTTCCACAGAGTATGAACATGTTAATTTTTTATATGTGTTCCAACCAGAAACCATCTAAAAAAAATCATTGATAATCCACATGTCTTAATCTAAAAATTTTGTTTTCTAAAGACATCACAGGTCAAAGTCCTAGATGACTACAACTACTTCAACTCATTAATCAATTATCGAAGACAATCATTTACATTTTTGCTTAGACTACTAGGACCGGGTGTGATTGTAGATAAAAACATGAAGTTTAGCCTCATACACATTCCCTATGACAAGTTGTAGACTATAAGTATCTCCAACCAATAAGAATAAGAAGCAGTAAATGACTTGAGTGGATTAAATATATTTGTACATAACTCAAGATGTACATTACACGATACCATTAAAAATTAAGAATGCATTCCATTGAAATGTTTTCAGCTTTTACCATCGAAAGGGTACACCATGACTTTAACCACCATATCATATAAATGATGCCACTTGAATCACCATATCATATGAATCACCATATCATATGAATGATGCCATGTCATGTGTTCAACAGTCTTTTGAGATATAAAAAAAAATTACAGTCTAAGAGTTATTGGGAATTATTTAAATTTTTTATACTCCACATGAGTTCTTTCACTACCAGTTCTAGATTTATAGCGAGCATGCCCAAGGGTTTTGTACTCAGTCAAATATGTATTTTCAGGGCAGTACAATATGTTAAAATTTAGACACATGTTAATTTTCTAATATCTTAAGCTAAGGAGGTTTCATCATGGATTTAACGACATATAAATTCTTTTATAGCCTATTTTTTTCAAGTAAAATGATTCTTATTCATTCAACAATTCTATCATAACTAGTCTCACTTAGCTCATAATATGACTTGATGGTGAATATTTGTGCAACGATCAATAATTTAATGTAATTTGTGTGCCCATTCCATAATGGTTTGTTTAAGTCTTCCAAAAGATAAAAAAAACTTGGTCATGCCTATGTTTAATTCTTCATCTACAATTGAATATTTACCTGCATAACCTTAATTCATTCTTATCGTATCCATAATGATAAGTCTATAAGAATTACTATTATCATCTACAACTTCATGCATGTTACTAGAACTAGATACATGTAAGAATGACCATTCATTATTTATATCATATCTATATAGAATATTAATGACAACATGTAATAATTAACTATATAAACTAAATAAATTAGCTAATATTAATTTAACTCAAACTTATTCAATCTATTTTTTACTAATACCCTTCAGTCATTATCAATTTTCTAGAAAAAATAAAATTCTTCTACATTTACTGAAATTTTCAACTTAAAAATAAAATTGATAAAATATGAACATAACTATTAAATAAGCCATTATATAGTTCATTACAAAATACCTAAGTCACAAAATCAAAATTAATTTCATCAAATTACAAGCAAATATAATTTTTTTAAATCTCAAACAATTAAACCAAAATAAAAATGCTAATAGACTGAGTGTTGGGGTGGTCGGATTTACGATGATAAGAATTTGATTTGTGATAAAACAAAAGGGTTGCTACTAATTCTATAGAAAAATGAAAATAGAAGAAGAAGAAATAAAGAAGGGGCTATAGGGTTGCTCATCATGTCATAACTTAAATATTATTGAGAAATTTATTATTAGATATTAATGAAGAGTTTATTTTATTGGTAATATTGTCTATAACAAAGACACATTATTATTATTTTTTATTATAATTCTTCTAGTATATATCAATGAAAAATTATCATGGATATATAAAAAAACAAAAAAAAAAAAAAAATACTTTAGTAAATTTCACCTGAATTTACAAACATAATTGTTTCCTAGGTATTTCTGTTTCGAAAAAATACTTTAGTAAATTTCACCAGAATTTACTAACATAATTGTTTCCTAGGTATTTCTGTTTGTAAAAAGTGTGGTACGAAAGGTCAACCACGTGTAGGGGCGGCATTCCTTGCACTGTTGCAAATGACAGATTAAGCTATGCCGTTGGCTTTTATTGTTATTATTGATGTTACTGTACACGAGCCGGTCATAAATGTAAGAAGGTGTGTCTTCTTCACTAGTTAGATCAGTCGCTAACGTTTTCTTCCTTTGCTACTTTCGGAGTTGTCTGGTCATCACTGTTAAATGATTGTACGTAGTGTTACTTGCAGTCCAGATATGTGGTGGATTCATTTTATGCAGATAAACCAGGTGGTTGCTCCTTTTTCAACTGCCTGATAAGTCTTACGTTGTTACAGTCACTCCGTGTCGAATAACTGATGAAGTTCTTAATTCTTCAACCGAAAATCTTAGTTATAACTAGTAGGTGAACAAGGCTGGTAAGTGGCGTGTGTGAACGAATATATATATATATATCTGGACGGCATGACAACACATAAGATATTGAAAGAGAATTTCTTTCTTCAATTGTTTAGGCCATAGGTCACTGGTGTTTCCTGATTTCTTTCTTAAATTAGTATCCAAATAGAATAATTTAACCTAAAATTATGTTATTATATATATAATTTCAAAATATAATTTATATTATTTTTTAATATATTTAAATTTGAAATTTACATATACTTACATTAGTTTATACTTAATTTTTATTAAATAAATAAAAATGGTAATATTTGAATTTGTAACCGTTTAGTTATCAAGATTTTATTTCATGTCAAAGAACTATTTTAAATTAAAAGCTTAAGCTAATACAAATAAAATTCATTTGACCTTGAAATTTGTATAGATTCACACTACTTATATTTAATTTTTATTAAATAAATAAAAATAATGAAATTCAAATTTGTAACCACTTGGTCATTAAAATTTTAATATCATGTTAAAGAATTAATTTAACTCAATATCTTAAATTATTAGATATGATTTTAAAATATAATTTATATTATTTTTTAATATATTTAAATTTGAAATTTATATATACTTATATTATCTTATACTTAATTTTTATTCATATACTTACATTAGTTTATACTTAATTTTTATTAAATAAATAAAAATGGTAATATTTGAATTTGTAACCGTTTAGTTATCAAGATTTTATTTCATGTCAAAGAACTATTTTAAGTAACCGTTTGGTTATCAAAATTTTATTTCATGTCAAAGAACTATTTTAAATTAAAAGTTTAAGCTAATACAAGTAAAAGTCAATTTGTATGGTTTTACACTACTTGTATTTAATTTTTATTAAATAAATAAACTTAAGCTAATACAAATAAAATTCATTTGACCTTGAAATTTGTATAGATTCACACTACTTATATTTAATTTTTATTAAATAAATAAAAATAATGAGATTCAAACTTGTAACCACTTGGTCATTAAAATTTTAATATCATGTTAAAGAATTAATTTAACTCAATATCTTAAATTATTACATGAAAATTTAAAATATAATTTATATTATTTTTCAACAACCATGAAATAAGATTAATACATAACAATAACAAGAAATTTTTGAATGTTTAACTTCTCAAAACAAAATATCCCTGCTACTTCAACAAATTAATTTACTAGATAGCTAGCTAGTAGGAACTCTCATACATGAACTATGCTTCGGATTTGAGAAATTCTTGTTGCCTACTATTTTAATTTTCAGGTTGAATAAGGGTGTCGCATGTTGAGCTGTTAGCAATATTGGCAAAACGCCATAATTTTTTTCACTGAAATCTAGCTTCCATCACTGCTTTAGAGAGAAACCCTGAAGCATGTGCTCTAATGAACCATTTGATGTTACAGACCGATGGAACGACACAGCTTCGAACTGCTGTTTCTGGTTGTCAACACAGTGTTTTTTTAGGTATGTCGTCCTATATATCTAGGTCATTAAGCGCAGTATTGAAGTCGACCTAAGAAAGGAGATTGAGATAATATTACCGAGAATATCTTTCTGATCCCACATTTGCGACGAATACAGCTGCTTGGGCATCAGAATTTTAATTTGTCGTCCAAATGGTCCGCATTCATGATAAAAGCTAGAGTTTTCAAATCCTTGTTTGAATATAATTGTACTTCGTAACAGGAACACCTATTTTTTTATAATTTATGACGATGGTTTTTAAGTTTCGCCACCATACAAGAGAACTATTATCTTCCAAAAGTTCATGTTGATCTGCAGCCTATATAAGCATAGTGCAGAATCTTTAAATTTTTCCTCCACAGACTTTGGCCAGTTTAAATTAGAATATACATAGTTTGATGTTTTCAATGCTTGTTGTTTGTTGCCACCCGTATACTCCCCTTTAGATGGCACTGGATCAGTTTTCCCTTGTTAATGCAGTTCCTCAAGACTCTTTATTGTCTCATTCAACTATAAGAACCCCTGTCTCATTCAACTATAAGAACCCCTATCTCTCCCCCCTGTCTTAGCGACTTTGATCCACCATTATCCATCAGAATCCTCTCGCAAACAGATGAAAATAATTATCTCTTATGTACGGCCATCTGTGTTGATGTTATTGTTGTTACTTTCTATCTGCACTTTTTCAGGCATTGAACTTCTCCTTTCTTATTTTTCTCCAGGAGAAAGTTAATGGATTATTGATGATATATAACTATCCCCTCTTCTCTTATATGCAGATTGTTATGACCCTTTGGATCCCAATGGAAACATTACAGTTACTTTCGATATCCATGATTGGAGAAGTGATGGATATGCGGTCAGTATGTTTATTCATGACGAGCTTTTGTTTTATTAATTTTATCACATCATATGCAACAAGTAAGTGAATAATTTGTCTGGAATTCTAAAAATAAGAATTTGTACATTGTTTTCTGAGTGACACAAGAACAAGGATCAGAAGCTGAGAGCAAAAGGTGCAGGAAAAGAGTAAATTAAAAGTAGTACCAAGGATCTGCATGATTGTATCATATAGCGGCTACAAGATTTTACTGGTGGAATCCAGGAAGGGAAAGAAGTGGATAAAAACAACTCGACTTGACCTCTTGATAGTGTACAGAAAACTTAGCTCAGAATCGAACTTAATGGTCTAAGTGGATACTTGTAGCTGAACCCAACCAGTTTAAAATTGTGAGTTTTTTTCAGCAGTTGGAATGGTTAAGTGGTTTAACCGTTTTATGTCATAATGCCTTCCGATCAATATGTGTTTGTGCTAGTCAGAAAGCCAAGTTTAAGGAAGTTGCCTAAACTTGTCCTTATTTTTGTTTCTTGTAAAATTAGTAAATTGAGAATAATTTCTGGGAGCTACCACATCAGAATCCTGATATTCCTGGCTGATAAAATTTGCAGGCAAGGGTAACTATACAAAATTTCTATCAGTATCGCCATGTTGATAGACCAGGTTGGAATATAGGGTGGTTATGGACCAAAGAGGAGATCATCTGGTCAATGTTTGGTGCATTTGCCACTAAGCAAGGGGATTGCTCATCAGTGAAGTACCGAGGCGCTCACTCTTGCATGCCAAACCCTGTCATTGTTGATCTCATGCCAGACGCTCCACCAGTGAACATGTCCGAGAATTGCTGCCGTGGTGGCCTTATTTCTGCCCGGGCCATTGATCCTCTGAGGTCATTCTCCTCCTTTGAAATGACAGTTGTCAACTTGGATGGGAATTCTACTGTCTATCCACCTGCAAATCTTACATTATGGGCACCAGGTCCTGGTTACACTTGTGGTCCGGTAGTGGAGACGACACCCACAGTCTCTTCAGATTTTGGGGGTAGAAGACAAGTTCAGGTTTACAGTAAGCACTCTTGTATTGGGAATCACGATAGGCATACTAGTAATTGTGTGGTTAGAAAGAGAAATTTCTGCAGGGATACAACAACTTATTGGACCTGAACATGCCGGTCCTTTTGGAGTTCTTCAAGCTCTAGCGGATGGAACAAAACTACTTTTTAAAGAAAATCACAAATACTAGGTTGCAAGATTTAGCCTGGTTTAACATAGACTTGCAAGGCTGAATAATTTGTTGATATAGACCTATTAGAATGTTCATTTCTAAATTGCTTCTTCTCCATAAGTTAAACGTTGATGGAAAGATAGTTCTGTAGTTCTTGATAGCTATATGTCTGCAGATAGACAGCAATCAGTATTATGGAGTTGCCTTGAAAAGATCTTACTTTTGTCTTTGTTTTTGAAATATGCTATGCTCGTGAGGATTCATTTTTCTTCAATGATGCGTTGTCTTTATTTACACTATTAGTAATTTCCTTTTTTTTTTTTTTTCAGAAACATGGAAATCAACATGCACTTACTCAACTTTTTTGGCTAACAAAACACCTGGTTGTTGTGTCTCGCTTTCGACATTCTATAACCCTCAGGTCACAGCATGCCCTGACTGCAGCTGTGGATGCAGAGATGCAGACAAAAGTACTGTTTCATGCGTAAGGTATTTTTCATTAATCCAGTGAATTTTATCATGAAAGCAAGTCGTCTGACCCGTTTTAGAAGCTTTCTAGTTATCGGCTCATCGTCAGCCTACATTTTATAGAACTCATCTCTCTCCATGGAATAGCAGTGAAGTTGATTCCTTCCCATTATCAGATGTGGAGAAGGCAGACATAGTGCAATGCACTGATCATATGTGCCCAGTCAGAGTTCATTGGCATGTGAAGAACAATTATATGGACCACTGGAGAGTGAAAATGACAATCTCTAACTACAACTACAAGAAAAATTACTTAGACTGGAATGTGTTGGTACAGCATCCTGGTTTCAAGCAGAATTCAACTACATTTAGTTTCAACAGCACGCTGCTCCCCGCTGCTGGGTTTGCAGGTAGTTACTGCCCTTAAAAGTCCCTTTAATACTTGAAAATCATTTAGAAGAAAATTTGTATGGAAAATCAATATAACTAAGCTGCACTCTTTCTGGTTCAAGCCTGTAAATGGAAAGTTACTTAGGGCTGAAATAAGCCTCTGGACTTAAACTCAGAAATCATAGATTTGATGTGCTGCAATAATCTAAATGATATTGTAAATTTGGTATGGTTTCCTGGACTAACTTGGAGTTAAAGGGTGGTTAAAATGTAAGAAATGGGATGAACTTAAGTTAAATGAACTGCATGAATACTGTGATAACTGGCTTCCTTGCAGATGAGGTTGCCCTGTTCTGGGGTTTGCAGGCTTACAATAATGAACTCCCGCAAGCTGATCAGCGGCAACTGGGCTCGGTATCGACAGAGATACTCTTCGAAAAAGACTCAGGCATGTTCACATTAAGAAATGGATGGGCCTTACCTCGAAGAATATATTTCAGCGGCGAGGAGTGCGCAATGCCACTTCCAGACACTTTCCCAGCGCTACCAAACGGTAGCTCCTGCACAAAGACCCCTCGTTATCTTTTCCTCCTACTCCTAACCTATTTGACTTTCAAATCACTAGCTAGTTTTCTTTGAAAAATAACTTGTGCAGATGCCTGCAATCCTCAAACACAGGACTGTTAACCTTTTCCTGGATTAGTACGAGTCCTTACGCCCAACCTGTGACTCATTGTAATGCGAGGAATATGTTAATGTAAGGAGCACTGACTTATTTTGGACTGGATGCTGGATTGCTAATAAAATCTTCTTGTTCATCAAGGAGCTAGCTAGGGAGCTTTTTTATTACTTTTAAGGAGCTTGCAATTTTGCACGAATTGGAGGTCTATTTCCTGCCTCGAAAAATATGAACACAGTTTCTGGATTTCATTTTTAGTATTCCCCATCTCTCATCGCAAGATTTTCTAGTGATTTGCCGTCCATTCTTGTCATTTTGTAACACAAGGAACCAAAGGCATCATCAACATTAAACGTTTAATCCGATTACCTGACAGGTCCAAGGTTCCTTTCATTCTGTACAACTCAAAGCTACAGATGCCTTTTCTAGTTGAGACAAGCATTTAACTTAAAATATCTTGTCTAGGACAGGGTGAGAAAAGACATGAATTTTGCAGACTGGTTCTTCCCCTTGCTCGCTCCACCAGACAGCTTTTTGAAAAGGAAAGTTCAGCACTTCAGCTTGCTAAGACTGAAATTTACAAAGTGAATCAACGACCATTAAGAGAACTCTATATTCATAGAATTCAGTGTCCGATCATTGAGTGTGCTTGTGCTGACAGACTACGTCCGTACATACATGGCTGATGACTGCTCCCAAAGTAGCCAAAAACATGAATGTCTAAGTTGTAATTAAGTTGAAAAGACAGACACAAAATAAACAATTTACTCGAATCTTCAGAAAATTGGAAAGACTCTCATCATGACTTCAAGCACGAACGCACGATTTCCCAAAAACACCATAATTTTGGACTCTAGAAAGAAAACACAAAGCCGCGTGACCTTGTCCAGATAAAGTGACTGTGTGGTTTGGAGTCAATGGCTGCTCCTATGTTCAATGCCTGCTACAGACACACAAGCATGTAATGATTATGGCACAACCAACATCCAAAGTTTCTCCCTTGAAAAGATTCTTCTGATACGCACACTGATTCCACATGTGTCATGAACAAAGCCAGAATTTTAGACCAAAGGTTCTGTTCATATATTAATTTTCTTAAAAAAATAAATTAATATCAACAATCAAAACAATTTTAAAATATTAAAAAAATATTAATTTAATATTTTTTTACTTTTGAATATATTTTAAAAAATCATCCATAAAAAAATAATATTCTCGAACGGTCATACATAATTGGTTATCTTCTCACCTCTTATTAATTATTTTTTTAATCACTATTATTTTCATGTTAAAAACAAGTTTTAAAATTTTAAAATATATTATAAATTCTTTATTATTATTATTATTCAACACCATGCTAATACAGCATGAAAATTGAATTATCATTCCGAATACAAATTTTTTAACTGGGTTTTTATTCTTAATATTCAAGTAATATAAAGAATATATATTTATTTGTAGTTGTTGATTCAAAAATATAAATTGAAAAAAAATAGAACACTTTTTATTGCTGAAATAAAAAAATAAAAAAAAAATAAGAGCCGCTGCGCTTGTATATTTAATATAAAAAATTAATTTCTTTCTTCAAAAATAATTCATGAACAATCAAACCATTTAACAAAATACTATCATATAAATTTTAATTTAATAAATACCAAATGATACTTAAATATGGATAAAGAAATTACATTAATCCGGTTTTTTCCAAAAATAAATATATTATTAGACCAAAGTGGATTTGTTCATGCTATTATCACCATTTGTTTTTACGTCTATAATTATATTTGGGTGCATTTATTTTAATAAAATATTAAATTTTTATTTTTTCAGTGATTTTTTCTTAATAATTTTAATATGTCCATACAAAAAATTTTAAAAAAAGATTTTAATATTTTTTCAGAAAAAAAAAAATAACAATCTCACCGCATTATATAATACACCAAATAAAGGCACTAGGGGATATTTATCGGTGGGCACTTTTCCTCGTAGGTTCTCTGTAAAGTTTGGTGTTCGATTCTCCTATAAAACGACTAGTAAGTAAACAAGCACTGTTGTCTCTTTCTCAAAATCTAATTATAACTTCCGTTTTGTTCATTTCGCACAGAGACACCCACCAATCAGGCAGCTATGGCTCCTCACGGTGAGGGATCAGAGGAAGCCCTGGTTGTTCAAGATGAGAATCGCAAACCCATTTCCTCCATCCTCTTCGTTATCGGTACTTTACGCTCTTTCTCAGTCTTGTATTTTTTATCTATCTGGGTTGCTATTTATTCATGTGTTTACTTGTGTTTGTGTCTTCAATAGCAATGCAAACAGAAGCCATGCCTGTTGTTAACAAATTCCAGCTCAAAGAAGACCTTGATCCTGTGTGAGTTGATATTTTCTTTGATTGTTTAATTATGTTGTAAATGGGCTTTTGGCATGTTTGATTTTCTTGTGGGTTGTGGTGATTGATTGTAAAGATAGGTCTGTTCTGTTCATTTCAATGTGTGATGAAGTTGCGATCTTTTTTGTGTTTATATATGTTTGAGGATAATGAGATAGCTAAAAGATCTTTCTTGCTGTTGTTTTCCTGCGCAAGTTTCAATATTTTTGAGTTTGATTGTTTTTAAAAAGAATCAAGCACGGTCAGTTATGGTGGTATATGATAGATTACCAGATCAAGGAGTATTTTTGTTGAATATCAATGTATCAAACACTGAATGTTTTAACCTTTTCCTTTTTTTTTTCCAAGTGATATGGGTAATTCATATTTTATTGGCTGAATGAAGTTTGGCTCTTTTTTAAATTACAATAAAGGGCTCTTTTTTAATTGTGTGGGGTCATTATTTTGGCCTTCTTTTTTCAGTTTTTGGCTTGAAGGTTTTTATTTTAAGTTTGATTGTTAGTTGAACTTACAAGTTTGCTTTCGGAACTTTATTTACTGGAGAAAGGTAGATGCTGGGAGCGACTATTTTTTCATCGTTTGTATGCTGTGGCCTTGTGCTTTGTGCTTATTCTGATAGAAGTGATATTCATGGAGATGAAGGGATTTTTATTGGGTGGTTAAGTTTCTGAAAATGTGATGAGCTTTTTTTATCTATTTGGAATTTTGAATACCGTATGATACATGTGGCTGCCGTCAAGTCTTAATATGCCAAAGAATGATGGTTCAGGTTTCCAAAAGGGGTTCCTTGGGTCAGATATCATGGCATCTACAAAGACCTCCATATCAACTTAGTATGGCCTGGAAAGGATTTGACTCTGGGTAATTTTTTATGCTCTTGGGAGTTGTTTTCTTTATCATTTTCTTTTCAAATTATGTTTGAAGCATCAGTTCTGCCCTAGTTGCATGATCATAATACCAGAGTACTGTGCTTATCAAATATTCACGTTTTGAAAGTTTATATTCATGCTTTTATGTAAATTCCTTAAAACTATAAACTCCCACCCCCGTCAAATTTGCACTTTCCAGGACGTACTTGATGTTATTCTTGGATTCACTTGTTTTGCACATGGATATGGGATATGCCTTCAATCTAGCTCCCCATTGCCATACAATAACTAATGGGGGTGTCAAGGAATAGATGTTCTTTTATCTCTAGGTTCCTATGGTGTAATCATTCCAATATTTCTTAAACCATGTATTTTCAGGGGTTGATAGTGTAGGCACAATTTCTGCATCTCTTGTGACCTATGCTGCTATCCAAGCATTACAGCCAGACTTGATTATCAATGCAGGCACTGCAGGTGGCTTTAAGGTATGCCCTTCCCTTTCTTGTTTGAACTGCAAATTTAATTATTTTCAAAATGTTACTGGTCTTTTTGTATTTGATTTTCATTCATTTTTCCACTGTTAAGATCATTTTTTCTTCCACTTCAGCAAGGTTCATTCTTTTTTATTGTGCCTGTTCTTGTAGCCTGCTAATTTGATTAGTTGCTAGTATGATTAGTTGCTAGTATTGAAAAGAGTGCACCCTCCTTTAATAAAAGCATTAAAATGCTGACAGCCATTTTGAATATTAATCTGAAATAAAATTATGCACTTTGTTTTAAATTTCGATCAAAAGCTGATTGATGGAGACTTCCAGGTCAAAGGAGCATGCATTAGTGATGTGTTTCTTGTATCTGATGTTGCTTTCCATGACAGAAGAATCCCTATTCCTGTAAGTTTTCCTTAGGTTTTCCAATCTTTTTGTTATTTGTCAATAATGTAAAGGAACCTGAAATTTTGTATTGTAAGTCTGCTCTGTGGAGGACTTTCTGATGGCCAAAACCTAAATTCGAAGGCCATTAACAAACCCAACTTATTTTTGTTTGAATAAGCACTCATTCTCTAGTGAAATCTGCAATCTAGAAGTAAAGTTGTTTGAATGTTAAAGGTTGCTGGAAGTCATCATGAGCTCCAGTATTCCCTCTGGTATAGCAAATAGACTAAAAAAAAACCATGAAAGCACATACAAATCCCTAGCAGATGGCTAGTTTGGGTGCATGTTTTTTAATTCTGCTTTATAAATGATAATTTCCTTTTTGTCTGTTTGTATTTTTCTGTAGCACCACTGTACCTAATCTTTTTCTGCCTCTGCCTTTTTTTTTCTTTTCCTGGTAGGTTTTTGATCTCTATGGAGTTGGTTCGAGGCAGTCTTTCTCGACACCTAATCTCTTGAACGAGCTTAACCTGAAGGTGAATTTATTGAACAGTTCCATCCCTTATCTATATGTGATGGATGCTTTCTTTTTGGAGTAGTGTTCAGTTTGTAGGCTCTTGCCAGTTCTGAGATTGAGTTCAAATAATCCTAAAAGTTTCCAATAAATAGATTGTTTATTGCTTATGGAGCTCTCGTAATAGTCATGTTTTCTGAACAAAGAAACCATGTTTTAGTGGGGTTTGACTGGAGAACTTGACAAAATTAGTTCTTAAAATTTCTAACATGGTCTCATCAATAAACTCTAGCAAGAAATACATGGTTTAGTTTATGCACCCACTTATTGAATACTCTGCCTGTGATGCTGTGCTAGTCTATCCATTTCTTTGAAGTTAAACTTGTGCTGCATTCTTCTTCACATAGTAAGGTTGATTTTCTGAAATAGTTAAAAATCATCTGTAACTGATGACAGTGAATGGTAGAAGTTGTTTTGAAAGGCATTTATAAATTCCCTATGCTGAAACTACTGCATGATATGGAAAATTTCTGTATTGTTCTTGAAGCCTGCATTGACCTTCAAAAATTTTAACATACAATATGCTCATGTTTCAGGTTGGGAAATTATCTACTGGAGACTCTCTTGATATGTCCCCACAGGACGAAGCGTCAATTGTTGCAAATGATGCTACGGTTAAAGACATGGAGGTAAAGTCGAATCCTTCCCTAATAACATGGGGGCTGAAACGTCTCTGTCCTCCAATGAACTGAGTTAATGGACTAGAAGAACTGTAATTGATTGGTAGATGCATATTTAAGACTTAACTTGCAAGGATAAGGTGCATGCTTAAGATTTTTTTCTATTGTAGTGTCAGTGTTACAAAAATGCAGGACTTCAAGTTACTTTCAATGTAATATCCTTCTGTAAGTTCTGATCAATCTTCGACAGCAGCATGCTGTATACAGCTATACATATCAAATCTTGAACACCTTCATGCATAATGAACTTGAACTTCATTTTTTTCTTAGAGTAACGACCACCAAGATTTTCCTCTATTAGTTACAAAATGCAATTTTGGGTTTTCTCCAGCGTTAGGAATTTCTTGCAATTAGCTCATCATCCATGCAGCTTACTACCTTTCTCTTTAGATGATAGGGAGAATGACGCATCAAATGAAAATTCCATTTTTATTTCCTAAATTATATATGTTTCTTCAGTTCCTAATATATATGATATTTTTGGTTTCAGGGAGCTGCTGTTGCTTATGTGGCTGATCTTTTGAAAGTCCCTGCAATATTCATAAAAGCTGTGACTGACATAGTGGATGGTGACAAGCCAACTGCAGAGGAGTTCTTGCAGAATCTGGCTGCAGTGACTGCTGCTCTTGACCAGGCAGTCGCCCAAGTTGTTGATTTCATCAGTGGAAAGTGTCTCTCTGAGCTTTGAAATAATGTGACCTTCACTGCCTGATTTTTTGGAAGATGCATGTCAGGAAGTATCCAATGAACCATTGTTTCACGAGATACAATATATGTTTAGAATTGTGATATTTAGCTTAAAATAGCCATAGTTCATAGTTTGAGAGGGCCCGATGTTTCTGGGTCTGATGGTTTGGTTTTATATTTCCACGCTCTCAACCGAGGTCCAAGGGACCAACAACACAATTTGATTAGGTATACCGTTATGCAGCCGAAAGGGTGATATGCTGTTCATCATCTATTTAACCCAACAGTTTGACTGGGTGATGGTTGTTGCTGGGAATCTTCTTGTAACAACAAAAAATGCCATAAGAACTTGGTCTGACAATCTTGTATAACGGAACCTGGTATGATAATCTTAGTTTGCTCTGGTATGAATTTCAATAGTTTGGCAGTTCTCTTCATTTCATTTACAGATATGACAGATTGCCTTTGTTCAGTTGCTTGAACTGGCATTTGCACGCATATCCTTGAAAATTTTAGGCTGCAATTCGTGGAATAATCTTTATTTCATGTCCACCTGTGATCTTCAAGTATCCCTGCAAACTCGCATTTGATTATAACTTGCTAGAGGTTATGGCTGTGGAAACCATATGCTTCAATCCAAGTGGTTAGATATTAAATCAGGCGATCATCAAAGATAAAATGGTATCTGCGTCGTATGGAGTGGTTTTTTTTTTTTGTCTTTTTGGGGGGGAGGGTGGGTGGAGACCATCCATTGCATTTGCTTCAATAGAGATTTTGACATTCAGATTTCACAGTATCCTCGCTCCCCAATTTTTGGTACAGCTCATGTTAACGGTGCAGCTAGAGCTGAACGATGCAATAATACAAGGCTAGTGCTTTTCTTTTCTTTTTAATGCAAGGATTTGGGGCTGCATATATAGATTATAAGAAAGCACACATCAGTGCATCAATTTGCAAACCCAGCACCAAATATCAACCAACTTCTTTAAACATAATCTGCATGAAAGCGTTGTTTCCCAACTACTGCCTTTACGTTACATAAAATAATACAGATTTATGTATATCACACTACATGAATGAAAACACAATTATCCCCTGAACCTTATTTTAACACTTCAACATAGAATGCAGCAGCTGTATATATGAGACTCCTGACCTTGCTTCATAGGGAAGTGAAGGGGTTACTGCCTAGCATCTCCCACCAAGAGTTTCAACATCTCTTCCAGCAGCGAAACCATGGGGAGCGAACAGATCGGACAAGGAGGCTTGACATCGAAGGCCAGTCCTGGCAAAGCTACAATTCTGGCTCTCGGCAAGGCATTTCCTCACCAGCTAGTCATGCAAGAATTTCTGGTTGATGGGTATTTCAGAAACACCAATTGCGATGATCCAGAGCTCAAGCAGAAGCTAACTCGACTCTGTAACTGTGCAAACCTTTTTTCTCGTTCAGCTTTTCACGTCCAGATAAATACTAGGGAATGCATGCTACCCATTGAATCTAGAAATGAGAGGACATAAGGACAATACAATCTTCTTAGGCTTAATAAATCTGTTGCACATAGCAATTTGTACCAAACAAAACCTTTGACAATGGGGGACAGGGTTAGAGTATTCTTTTTTCTTATCACCTTTTTAGGTAGTTCATCTGCTAGAACTCAAAATTTAGGATATTGATACTTGGGAAAATTTACAGTACACGGATATTAAATTTACAGCACACGGATATTCTATTAGTTATTTACTAGCTTTAAAGAAAAGGAAAATGAGAGAGAATAATATTCATGAACATAAAAAGTGTTCAAGAATATTTCTATTTAAGATCCACCTGAGATTTCTCTCCTACTTATTTTTATCAATTTCTTCGAAGTGCATTCAGATATAATTACTAATATATCACTAATTACTAACTGACATAACTCTCATTTTCACTCTATGGAACTTGCAGGCAAAACAACCACCGTCAAAACGAGGTATGTGGTCATGTCAGATGAGATCCTGAACAAATACCCTGAACTTGCCATTGAAGGCATCCCTACCATCAAACAGCGATTAGATATCTGTAACGATGCTGTAACACGAATGGCCATTGGAGCTTCACGGGCTTGCATCAAGAAATGGGGCAGGTCTGTATCAGATATAACTCACATGGTCTACGTCTCCTCGAGTGAAGCTAGGCTACCAGGTGGCGACCTTTACTTAGCAGGAGGCCTTGGACTCAGCCCTGAAACGCAGCGTGTTATGCTATACTTTTCAGGGTGCTCTGGAGGTGTGGCTGGCCTTCGTGTTGCCAAGGATATCGCTGAGAACAATCCCGGAAGTCGAGTTTTGCTGGCTACTTCTGAAACTACCATTATCGGGTTCAAACCACCAAGTGTAGATAGACCATATGATCTAGTTGGGGTTGCCCTCTTTGGGGATGGTGCTGCGGCAATGGTAATAGGCACAGATCCAGTTCCGGTTACTGAAAGTCCTCTCTTTGAGCTTCACACAGCAATCCAGAATTTCTTGCCAAACACTGAAAAGACTATTGATGGCAGGCTAACAGAAGAGGGTATCAGCTTCAAGCTAGCAAGGGAGCTTCCGCAAATAATTGAAGAAAACATTGAAGGATTCTGCCGCAAGTTGATAGGAGTTGCTGGACTAACTGACAAGGATTACAACAAGATGTTTTGGGCAGTCCATCCAGGCGGGCCCGCAATCTTGAATCGAATGGAAAAGAGACTTGATTTGCTTCCTGACAAACTGAATGCTAGTAGAAGAGCTCTAATGGATTATGGCAATGCTAGCAGCAACACCATTGTGTACGTGCTGGAGTACATGATAGAAGAGAGCAGGAAGATGAAGGCAGGCATTGCAAATTGTGATTGGGGCTTGATACTGGCTTTTGGACCTGGAATAACCTTCGAGGGAATTCTTGCAAGAAACCTAACTATCTAAATATGATATGGTGATGTTTTGTTCTCCTACACTGGTGGCAGAAAAGTTCTAAATCCATTTTCTTGGCCCAAAACTGTCCTTGTATAACTTGATAGCTCTATCAATTCTACCTGTTTATCCAAATCTCATATAGCCTACTCAAGAAAACAGGCTCTTGTATCAGCTTTGACAGGGATCGCTCATGAAATGTAAGTTTGCACGTCATAAAAGGTACTAGATTTGCAACTCTCACAATATAAACAAAAAGGAAGGTTACAGCCGACAAATTAATTAAGTTAACCATCAATTAATTATGTGTCAAGTACAAAATTCCAACCAAGTTTCTGCATCCCCAACTTTACAAGTAAACCCACTTTTCTCCTGTCATAATTTGAAAGAGAAACTTAACTGGAGAGCAAAACAGATCTCAACAGCGTTGCCCAAGTCAATTTCAGGCAGCAATGTTTGCTCATAGACTACACCAGAAGACTGGCTTCAATTACACCACTCCAGAGGGAAGACGAAGCACAAGCTGCCCTCCAAATACACTGCAAGAAAATCACAATCATATATATGTTGCAATAAAAATTGTACAGTGATGTTTCACATGCTCTTTGGATAAAAGAATGACATCCAAACATTAACAAACCTTTTCACATAATAATAACAGAAATCTGCTAAGATGAAAGTCTGGACAATTTCTGAGATAAGAACCATAGAAGGCCATAATCCGTACCCCAAGGCTACCAATAAGTGTCCACGAGTATCTAAAACCTGTTCACAAGATGCAAAACTTTAATGGTAAATTGCAACTCTAGTCAGTTAATAATTTAAAGGAAAATACTTGTATCAGCCAAAGATAAGAGAGAACGAGGGGGGTCAGAAAAAGAAAAGGAAGAAGTGTATTTGGCACAAAAAAATTTTGAGGCAACTCCTACAAAAACAGTATTAACTTCAGGGGATATGAGTGATGATGCAATAGTAAATGGGATGAAGAAAAAGAATTTCTGCTCATTCCAGTATCATTAACAGCCACTATTCAACCATCTTGAGTAAAATTGATTATTTTATCATTATAAACAAGATGCATGTTTTGTGATGCCTGTTTGAGATGGAAATGTTCTGCATGACCTCTAATGACTCTGAAATCACTTCACGACATGGCTAGCTATCTGAAAGCATGAATAGCATTTAGAGCATCACTAAAAACAGACTAAGAGTTTAAGGTTCGGCATCCCTTCCATAAGACGACAGAGACCAAACACAAACCCACAAGTAGAGAACCGAACGAGTCTAGCCCCACCCCAAATCCCCGGCTCATATACATATATATATATATATAAGCACCTCTAATCTGATAAGCTTAGGCTCCTTGGTTCAGAAATTTTCCAAACATTCCCTTCAGAAAGCATTCTAAGAGCAACCATACAAAAGATTCGGATCTGCAGGAACAAACCTGGAGGACCCAATGGGCACAGCTCAAGAACCTTGCAACACCCAATGCAAATACATAATGAGCTGTGAATGGCTCAACAATCTACAAGTACAGCGAATGAAGGCGTGAGTTTCAACTTTCAATTTGCAAACCTCCTAGACTAATACTTTCTACAATATGAAACCAAAGCACGAACCTTCGTGTTCTGCATGACACGCAACTGAGGAAGTACAGAAACAGCTTCCAGGTATACACAGAATGCCCAGAGGATCCGGTTCAGTAGATTGTGAGAAGTTGATGGATGAATAAGCAAAGCTAAAACAGCACAAGGTGCCGCCTGCATCCAAATTCAGTTGAAGGGTAAGAGTTAAAGGTATAATCATTATCGATTAATCCATATCCCATATTCATTATAGAGAGAAAGGGAACTAGTTAGCATGAAAGAAAGAATATGAAGTTTGGCAACCAGAAAATTTCATCCACAAGTATGTGGGTAGTATCGTAAGAGCATGTCATTGCCATGAACATGAACAAAGAAGCATAAAGGAGACATTACCGTTATATAGTGTGAATATTGATGGGAAGAATAAATTGAGGAAAACATCGTACAAGTTCATTTTTTATAAGAACTCTTTCCTATCAAGAAACCATAAATATAACTACATTTACCAAAAAAAAAAAAGGGTAGAGTTAATCAAATACTCACCACATAATATAATGCAAAGTTGTCTTTATCCTCCATGTAACTCGACTTCAGTTTAAAACGGATCGTATAAATAACCCACAGGGTTGTAGCCAACGTTGCCAAGTCCAGTACGGTATGAATATCATATTCCATTACAAAGCTGCAGTACAGCCTCACAGCTAAGAACATGGCTGTCAGCTCCTGAGTTTTCAGTGATAGCCCTGCAAAATATTCAAAATAATGTTACAAGCCAGAACTTTGAATCCAAAAACTGAAAGGTATAACCACAACAAGTTCCAAAATTTAACGGAAAAATCCAAACTTTCTCTGTAATTACATTAGTTCCCCGTCAAAAAAAAAAAAAAAACAAGTTTATCCATAGAAAACAAAATAAAATCCAAAATTTTACCAAAGATAAAGTCACAAAATCATTGAAACACGACAAAAGAAAACCCAAAATTTAGCACAATAATCCCAGCTCTCTTTAATACCATCAATTCCAAACAAAAGCAATAACAATGAAAGAAAAAATTCAATTCAAAACCAAGAAATATATAACCATTAAATCATTGCTCAACCAAAAAAGACCTGAAATTTAGCACCAGAATCCGATTTTCCCTCTATCGGAACATTTCCCATGAAACAATCGACACATTAATAAAAAAAAAACCATTATATCATTTAAGCACAACAGAAAAGATCGAAGATTTAACGCAAAAATTAAAAATTTCTCTCTAATTAACAACCCCTGTGAAAAAAAAAATTAAAACCCTAATAGTTTGAGATTCCGTTTAATTACCAGCACAAGTTCTCTCTTTCATTAACTTATAAATAAGCACAGAGATTCCAATGGAGTGAACAGCCTCAGCAGCCACAAAGAGGTTATCGTGATCGTGTACGATGAATCGGAGAAGCACCAGCGCTGTCATCCCCGCCACCACCGCCAAGAACGCCTTGACCTTCGGAGGTTGTCGTCGCACCCATGTTGTTACCACTTGGATCGGTCTCTTCGGTGGTCTCATCGTAGAATTCGATTTGATCCTCCTGAGTAAGTGATGGAAATTGAGAGTAATTGAGGGGAAATGAGGGCTTGACTGTTTGAGGGAGATTTAAAAGAGGGAGGGGATTTTTCTTTTCATTTTTCTTTCCTCTCTGGTGGGGGGTTGCGAAGTTTTATGCAGTCACTTTAGTTTCAATAGCTGATCAAATCAACCCCTGTGCTTTAGTATTAGTCAGCTTATATATTCTATTTCTAATTCAAGCTGACATCTACTCCCTTTGCATGAATAAATATTCAAACTTTTCTCGATTAATCTCATTAGATTTTCATCTGAACTCAATGAAGTGTTTTGATTGATTGTTATTTTAAATTTACTGTTTTCACCAGCAAAATTTACAGCAATTCAACATTATCTTATTACCATGGAATTGAAGTTATAAGAACATACAAGTTCATAGACAATTACTGCTATGCAAGTGCTTAATTATTAATAAATTACAATTGGAGGTTTCAATTTGATAAAAACGTATTATAAATGTTGATTTAATTAAATACAATTACGTGTTTCTTCGACAAAACGATGGATTCGACTCTGTGCTTTAAAAGCATGACAGATGTTGAACAATGAATAGCGGCCCTGTAACCATCTAGGTGGTGGCTAAGTGATAAAGACTTGGGATCAAGAGATTTGCTCCCTCTGTGGTCTCAGGTTCGAGTCCTTGGTTGCTCATATGATGGCCACTTGAGGCTTACATTGTCGTTAACTTCAGGGCCCGTGGGATTAGTTGTGGTGCGCGCAAGCTGGCCCGGACACCCACATTAATTTAAAAAAAAAAAAGAAAATAGCAGCCCTGTACAATGAAATATAATACTCGAACATGTAACATGAATATTAACATGCATGGATTCTACCATCAGATTTACTGTGTTTGACGGTAATCACTCTATAATTTAAAGTTGTCAGCACCAAATGAAGTTTAGTTTCTTATATATGTTCATTGATCTTAAAAGAAACAATGACTCTGATTTTGTTACTTAATCAATACACTTAAAAAAATCTAAGTAGCAGATAATAAATCTTTTAGACAGATTTATTTTAATCCAAATGTTTAATTGTATTTTTCAGCATTTGGGAACTAGTAATGACTGCATAGATGATTTACGCTTTGTCGCGGTTATGATCGAACTTTTCATACCATTAAGAAAAAGCTAAGGTAATGATAATCTAAATCAATTCATGTTAATTTTATTAATATATGATTCTGAATATAAAATTAAAATAATTTATAAAAAAATATAAAGTTCAAGATTCAATAGTCTAATGTCAAATGTTAAAACAAAAAAATCAATTTAAAAAATAATAGAATTAAAGAAAAAAATCTAAATTAATCTAACTAACCAACAACTCATGATATAAAATCAGGATATAAAAAAATAAGACTATAAAAAGAAGGACATAAATCAATTTATGTTAATTTTATTAATATATGATTCTGAATATAAAATTAAAATAACTTATAAAAAAAATACAAAGTTTAAAATCCAATAGTCTAATGTCAAATGTTAAGACAAAAAAATCAATTTAAAAAATAATAGAATTAAAGAAAAAAATCTAAGTTAATCTAACTAACCAACAACTCATGATATAAAATCAGGATATAAAAAAATAAGACTATAAAAAGAAGGACCTAGTAAAAAAGACTAAAGTTTGAAAAAAAAAAAAACATTAAAAAAATATGAGCTAATCTAGATTAATATAAAAAAATATAAAGTTCAAGATTCAATAGTCTAATGTCAAATGTTAAAACAAAAAAATCAATTTAAAAAATAATAGAATTAAAGAAAAAAATCTAAATTAATCTAACTAACCAACAACTCATGATATAAAATCAGGATATAAAAAAATAAGACTATAAAAAAAAGGACATAGTAAAAAAGACTAAAGTGATAAAAAAACATTAAAAAAATATGAGTTAATCTAGATTAACTTGTTAACATATGTTTGGAATAAGCTCATAGAAAGAAAAGCAAAAAAATAATAAAGCCTAATGTATAATAATTTAATGTCAAATGATAAAAATAAAAAATCAATAAAATTAAAAAAATATGAAAAAAAATCCAAGCTAACCCAGGTTATCTTGACTAACTTGCACCCAGAATAACCCTACAAAAAAAAAAACATACAATTAACAAAAGTCATAGGCTAATAATATAATACCAAAGAATAAAATTGAAAATAAAAATAATATTTTTAAAATAAAAATTCAAGTTAACCCTAGTTAACTCGGTTAACATATAACTTAAAATATTAGACTATGATAACCCAATAAAAAAAAATAGAACAAATAATGAAGTTCAAGGTGTAATAACCTAAATATCAAATAATAAATTTAAAAAAATAATAAAATGATAAAAAAATAAACTTAAATTGGATCAGGGTTATGAGACCAGAATTACCTTATAGAAAAGCATACACAACAAAAAAACAACGTAAATTTTCTCATCACAAAATAATTTAAAATCCAAACATCATGTATTAAATATGGTATAAAAACTAAATAAAAAAATAATTAGGAATTAAATTAAAAAATAAAATAAAATAAGAAAAAAATAGCAACAAAAAAAATGAGGAACTAAATCAAATAAGATGTTGAAGAACAAAAAAAAGAATTAAAAAAATATAAGAAAATAGCAATAAAAAGGATAAGAACCAAAATTGAATTAAAAAAATAAATGTAATTAAATGATGAGAGATGAAATTAACAAATTAACAAATAATTACTCTTTTTTGATATTTAATAAAATATCAAAAAAGAGTAATTAAAAGAATGAAGATCAAAAAATAAATCAAGAAAATAATAAAATATCAAAAAAGAATAATTAAAAGAATAAAGACCAAATTGGATAAAATTAAATAAAATTCACACAGATGAAATTAAATTTTTTAAAACAAAAACCTTTAAAAGTAAAAAAAAAATTAAAATTAAAATTCATAAATATAGAAGCATGAGAACATAAATATTTTTAAAATTTTTAAATAAGGAGAAAGAAAAGAAAAAAACTGTCGAAAGCCAATCCTGCTTTCACCACAAGCATACATCACACCTTTAGAAAGAAAACAACACTTCGTTCTTAACATCGTCCAAGATAGCAAAATTTGATAGCCAGATGACCCAACTTTTTTTAATATTATTTAATTTATTAAAATTACAAAAGAAACCCTAAGTAAACCTAAAATAACAAAAGAAAAATTAGAAGAAAAGGACTAAAAAACAATTGAAAACAACCTGGTTTTGAAAGGCAATCATGTAACTTTACCGTTCAAATAAAAAGAAAGAAAAAAGGCCCTAACTAAAAGCATATATATTTTTATTTTCAAGAATAATAAAGTAATTTAACTGTACTAAAAAACAAAAGTGTCTTGACTAATTTACCATGTTTTAATCGTTGACAGTGCAGGTGGATGCCTGTAATTCCCATATGGAAGGACTCAATAATTAATAAATTAAAAATGGAGGCTTCAATTAGAACAACGTTGGACCGCGTGCGATTCCCTTCCAGGAAAAACAACGTTTCTTGAAATCAGATTGGAAAATAATAAGAGCAAGTCAATGTCTGGAGCTGACATATCGTGGACACCAAGGTGTATATCGTGTACACCAAGGTGTTCAAGCCATGGTCTAATTAAGACATAAAAAACGGAGGTAATCACTTTGGACCCCATGCATCATAAATTCACCACCAAACCAGGCTTCACATGAGCTATACGTTAGAACTCCTGAATAGAATATGATAGGAAAACATTTAAGGATTAAGATTCATTAAGATTTGCATGGAACTACTACGGCAAGATTGAAAAAAAGTATTCCGGCATTGAACAGATGGAAAGGCAGAAGACATGATCAAAATGGGAAGTAGAACTGTGGGTCAGAAGAGACGATCTAGCCCTATCTGAGAATAGATTGGGGTATGTAGAAATGCTAGACAAGTTACATCAGAATGTCCATGAATGTGATCTTCTCATGGGAGGCTTCATTTGTTTGTCTTCTTCGAGTGCCAGCATACCCAAATGAGAAGGGTCTTCCAACAACATTTTTGCAACCAAGTAACCTGCAATGGACCAGGTCTGGAATTTACGAGCCTGTTTCCCAACGAATCGACCAAGCTTTCCATCATAATATTCTGGCCAGTTGTCTTTAACTAATCTTGTCTCAGCGAGCTCAATGGCACGTCTTGCAATTTGGGGGCGTCCGGTCTTGATGCATGCTGCGGTGAGAAGCCACAAGAGCACTGCATCCGTTGCAATAGCCAAAATGTTTCAAAGATAATAATCTCAACAAGGAAGTTCAAAGAGTTACATAGAAATGGAATTGGAATTGTTCATAAATATTTCAAAGAGTTCATCATAGTTGGCAAAATATAATGATGACGATTTTAAGCAGGAATAGAAATGACATGAACAGCCTTTAATAGCATAGACACGGAATATACTAGCTATTATTCCCATCCAAAGCCAATACTCACGAAAAATTGCATAAAGAATAGTTAAAGCTCTCTGAAGAATTCACACGCACATCGGATAAGATTTTCCACCAGTGTACTTCCAACAAAAAACGGGGCACTCAAAAAGCTTTTTCTTGTTTTATATTTTTGCTCATAAGAACATGAAACTTTTGCTAGACGTATTTGGGATTAGCATTCAGCATTTCACCAGGGCAAATTCATGTAAATGCTGATTTGATAAAAATTCAAGCCATGGCACAGCACCAAAGTTAAACATTTCCGGCCTTGTTTTATCAAATGAATTATTCAGGCCTGACTCGCAATCAACCAAAAAAGCCATGGCAGTTTTAGTTACATTATGAATTTGTTTTGCGCAAAGGAAAATGCAGTGCAAGTAGCATACCTGGCCAGGATCCTCCATTGTGGTAACTCCATCTAGTAT
The DNA here is from genome assembly GCF_000495115.2 of Populus euphratica. Taxonomy (NCBI): domain Eukaryota; kingdom Viridiplantae; phylum Streptophyta; class Magnoliopsida; order Malpighiales; family Salicaceae; genus Populus; species Populus euphratica. The sequence goes on from NW_011499915.1 coordinate 728,065, forward strand.
TTTTTGGATCACATCCTGTAACAATCCGCCATTCATGACTCTCTATCGCTGGATAGATTACCTTGAGTGGCATTTCTCCAACCAATTCCTCCCACCGTGATTCTATAAGATCCATTATCGCTGTCGATTGCTCAGGGGTTGCCAAGGATGACAAGATTGCAATACAGTTACCCAGGCAAAACCAACGGAAGTCCATTTTTGCAGGACTAACATTTCCAACAAAGTAGCCACCATGGACTGGCATAAAATCAAATATCCATTCTGGAAGAGAATCGGGAATTACATTAAACTTGTTAACTGCAGTATGAGAGTATTCCTCTGTTTTATAACGATATATATCATTAAGCTGTTTCAAGTCAATCCAATAATAACTCCTCATGTGAAAACTTAAGGCATGAAGGCGTCTAGTGATCCGCTCTACAAACTCTTTCCCCTCCTCATCTTGCTTCAGTAGAAGCAAAGCACATCTTAAAGCCATGAAGAAAAGTGCTTGAATTTCAATGGGATACCCATAAACACCCTGAAAGATATACCAAAGACACAATAAATGTTGAAAAATAAACAAAGGATGAACATGGCAACAAGCACAACATTAAATATAGTCCAAGCAGACAGTAAACAAAGAAACTCACCATCCTGCGATCAATCATGCAGCATCCATCAGCGCAAAGAAGAGTAGGGAATGTGTCAAACCCCTCTGAAAGGCATAAGCTCAAAATTAGGCGCATACCCTTCTGACATTCTGGCATTTCAGCCAATGATGTGTCGCCTGTGGACTTGGTGTATGCTCGAAGTAAGAAAATCCACCAAAATCCAGAATCAACGGGAGCCACTCTTCCTATTGCACTCTCACCAAAATCTGCCATCAAAGTCTCACTGTTCCTGACAGGATCGTGGAGTACCTTAAAACTCGCAGGCATAACTCCTTCTCCAAGATGGAATCTGTCAATTTTTTTCTCCCATGATTGGAGGCGAAGAGTCTTCAAAATAAAATTCTTTACTATTTCAGGTTCGCCGTTCATCAGAAAAGCCAATGCACTTGGGACAAAATCTCTTACGAACACCTATGTAAATAGAGAAACTACGTTAATGTACAAGCTTTAAAGCCTACGGGATCCTACAATCCCAGTTACAAACGCAAGAAAGTCATTATCATGTTACAATATCGGAACACATATGGAAAAAGAACAGAGTGGTATGAAAGTTAACTTTGGAACACGAAACATAAGCACATTATAGACAAAGGGATAATCGAAAGGCAGAACAATGAGGGGAAAAAAAAAAGCACACCCCAATACATCTCCGAATAAAGTGATCGGGTGAACGGCCAAACAAAATCGGCAACCACCCACTAGCAACAAAAGGCCTGTCTCTAGTTAGTTAATACCCTGATAAACAAAATTTATTATCATGTTACAAGCTGTAACAAAAATCATGGAGCCTTCACCTGATCATAATTAAGCTGTTCCCCAGTATTATCCAAAGCTGCTATGGTTCCAACAGGTTGGCCACGAAAAAAAACCAACGATCTCCTCAAAGCGTCCCAAGCTTCAGCCACAGCTGGATGTGTCTCAAACCCATATTGTGACCTTGGAGTATTGAATCCTGACCTTCTACCAGGGGAATATAAACCATCAAGATGATCAATTAACCTGAAGTTACTCTCGGCTCTTGATGAGGGACGCGGAGAAAGCAAAGGCACCCCAAACAATTCATTTAGGGACCTCTCATCACATGATCTTTGCCTCTCCATATTCAAAGGCCTTGGTGGCTTATCTAAGCTCCTTGAGAAATCCAAATCTTCTATTTCAGCCAAAGCATGATGGGCATCGACACTCTTCAAGCTCCCATTTTGAGACACATCTCCATCAAGACTGGACATTTGTCGGATGTTTTGCCAAAGACAAAACACACAACTTTGGGCTTAACGCCTTGTGCAAACAACCTGCAATGAAATTCACCAGAAACAACCAAACTCAATGCATGTAAGAGAAATTTTGTAAAAACAGAGATGGGTTTTTCCCTCTTTCTTCGGGAAAAAAAAAAACGAAGATTCAAGAATCAAGATTCAATCTTTCTATCAGTTTTAAAAGGTTTTCTCATCAACCAAACAAGAAGTCTTGAACTTTCACACACCTAACCCTCAAAAGCTTCAAGCTTTTTATTCAAGAACCACTGTAGAGCATAACATATTAAGATTTTAGAGAAAAAGTGTGATTAACTCTTACGACAGCTTCAATTATCCAAAAACGGAGAGAGGGAGGAGAGAAGAGCAGGCTGACTTGGGAGAGAGTGATAGATGAATACAATCTTCGTAGAAGATGCAGTGGAATCAAGCGGGCCCAAAATGCAAACTGTGATAGTAGATTGGTAGAGGATGACAGGCAGGTGAGGCCGCATGAATGTACGGACGGTTAATAATAGTTTTGAGGGGTCCACGTGGGGAGTCTCTGATTTGACTGTGACAATCTGATGGTGATGTCCTCTTGCATGAAAAATGGATCAGCGGCATGAATAAGGAGGAGACAAAGCTGAGAATCAGTCCCTAAACTATCAATAAATTATCATTTAAATCCTCACACTGAAATCTCCTTAATCAATTCTGGAAATGTATTAGAAATTCCAAATCGCTATAACCATGAAATAATTCGATCGGTTTTTTTAATAATTTTCTCCACTAGGATGGCTAATTCATTAAACCAGTAAACTATGCGTTTGATGAGATTGATGAAGGATATGATGAGATTTAATAATTTTCTTACAGAAATTCTTAATTTTATGCAATAAAATGATGATATTTTGAGGAACATTTGCACCAATAAGGAAATTCTGAGATATTGTACTTAATCGGGAACATGCTTAACTTAGAGACCTAACAAGAGAAGCAGACATGTTCTGGGGACTAACTTGGGCATCCTTGTAATGAGGGGGTGAGCTTGTGAGCGTGAAAGAGCTTTGGGACTTGAACCATATGAAAATATGAAACGAACACTTGTCTGTGACAGTAGTAATAATGCAAAGGGATCTTTTCTCTGCAGGGCGGAAAGATATCTTTTTTGCCAGACCCCTGGGAGCTGGTGATTGGTGATTGGGGCGTCATTTGGCACCCAGTATGAGCTGGGATCACAGTGGAATACACGGCTGCCATGAAAACTGGAAACGAAGAGCCTGTTTTAATTATCTTCCACTCTCGACATGAATTGGAATGTGTGATGGGAAATGGTTTTACCCTTTCTTTTGTTTCTTTCACGTGTTGATTGTGAGTTACCGGTTCTAGTTGTAAAATAATTTTATAGCTATCTAAAATGGTTAAAATAATTATTTTTATTTAAAAATATATTTAAAAAATTATTTTTAATATTATTAAAATGATTCAAAAATTTAAATTTTATCCAATTTTCATTCAAAATAGAATATCAAATAAATAGTTAATTTTATTGAAATGTGTTGATTACTTCTAAAATAAATAAGTCGAGAATCAATAAAATCTTGTTACCAGAATATGATAGAGAATTTTTTTTATATTATTATAATTATTATTAAAGAAAATGCAGTTAATTGCCTTATTTATTTTTGTTTTTTTGAAAGTATTTTAAAAAAATTTAAATATTTTATTTTTTTCTTTACTTTAATTTTTTTTTTCAGATATTTTGATATGCTAATATAAAAAATATTATTTTAAAAAATAAAAAAATATTATTTTAATATATTTAAAAAAAATTATAAATAATTACAACCACATTCCATCATCTACACCGTCTGATGGCTGCAACCTTATGGTGACAAAGCAATGCCTTTAGATGGATATATAATGATATACACCAGAAGATTGCTATACGTTTCCATCATGACGGTTACCGTTTGCAGATGTGGTTGAATTTTTTTTTATTTTCTCTTTGAAATGGTGTTTGCTCTAACCTATTAATTACTTGCAAAAAGAAAATTCTCTATTTACGCACCTTATTTATAATCAAACCGATTGGATTTGAATTCAATTATAACTTATTATAATTTTTTATATTTAAAATAGGTATATCAAACCATATAATTAAATTCAAATTTATTATTTGAAGTATTTATGGAAATTAATTAAATTAATAATTTTAACTATTTTTCCCTTCATTTAAAAAAAAAACAATATTATTATATAAATTAATATATAGATCACACGCGCTATGCTGCATGTCGGGTCAATTTTTTCCTAACTTTAAAAAAGGATCAACCTGTACTGATAACCCAAGTCAATCTAAAATAACTTAATTACTATATGATCGATGATACAAGATCAGGATAACTCTATAAAAAATAAAAAAAAAATTACAAAACTCAAGACTTAATATGTAACAACACTCACACCATACATCAAGAGTTTTAATGCTAATTAATTTTTTTTACTAAACTTATTATTATTATTATATATATATATATAGAGAGAGAGAAAGAGATAACCTCTCACGCTAGTTAATAAATTTAGTAATTCACACAATTCCTCTCACGGTAGTTAATAAATTTAGTAATTCACACAATTTCCAACAATTTAGTTAACCTCTCCTACTAAACAATAAATTAGGTAATTCACATGATTTCCAATAATTCTACTTACCTCTCTTGATAGCCAATAAATTCAATAATCCACATAATTATCAATAATTCAACTTACCTTCTAGAAAACAATAAATTTGATAATCCATATGATTATGGATAATCCACATGATTACCAATAATCCAACTTATCCTTCTCGGTAGCTAATAAACCTAGTCGATAATCCAACTTATCCTTCTCGGTAGCTAATAAACCTAGTAACCTATATAATTATTAATAAGCTAACTAACTTTTTCCGACAGTCAATAAATTTGGTGATCCACACGATTATCAATAAGCTAACTAACTTTCTTTGACACCCAATAAATCCATTTAAAATCTTAAAATAATCTTGTTTCCAAAAATATCTTATAGTTGCAAAAAACATGTGAACTACATTAATCATAATCAACACAAAAGAATAATAAAATTATAAATATTCGAGTGAGGTGATAAGATATCTATCTGTCACTTACGATGCTCCAACTCCTCCTAGTTACGATGTCACACCCACATGCTCTCTTGATTCAATAAAGTTTCATCATATCATTTAACCACAAGGAATATAAATCTTTAATTTAATTCTAATTTCACATTTTCCATTTTATTACTTATTTAGAATAACAATATCCTTCCATCTCCCTTAGTTTTAATTTTCATTAAATGCTCTAAATCATTACACTTAATATATATAAATTCAAATCCATTTTTATCACAATTACAATTATTAATCCTACACAGTTTCATAAGATTCAAACACATTATTACAATCTCAATTTTGTTTTTTTTTTTTGGTTGGCCATGTACCTAAGAAATTCATCATGATCTTTTTTTTTTTTTGGCTGGCCATGTACCTAAGAAATTCATCATGATTTTCACTTCATTTTAATAAAATTTATTCCTTTCTCTCATTATTTCTTAATCATTGACAATAATTATTAACTAATGTTAAATCTTTTTAATTGCACATAAAAACCCTAATCCTTAAAACTTAATAAATTTATCAAAAATAAATCAAACTTGGAAATAAACTGGTTGAACATTTGACATATCATACCTAGTAATAATTTGATCTTTTTATGCTCACCCAAAGTTCTTTTTCTTTATTTTTCTTTATTTTTCATCCCATCCTCCTTTTGTTTTTCCTTTCCCCCACTTGATTTATTCTATTTTTCTTATGTTTAAGATGGAGGAATCTAAAAACTCAAGATTTTTTCTTAATTTTATGATTTTTTTCTAAGTTTTTCCCTTCAAATCTCATTCTTTTTCTCTCTCGACACTTCTCAATTCTTCTTCTTCTTTTTATTTTTCCATAGAATGGCCAATGAAAGCCATATATACATGCAATAAATTTATTAATTCCATTTATATCCTTTTCCATAGACCTTTTGACTTGCTAAGTAAATTTTCTCATGATTCCAACATCTATTTATACCAGATCTAACTTTCATAAATTTGAATTTTCTTAAATTATATACCATGATGTTTTCTTTCCCCGTTTCTTTTTTTATATAATTTTATTATTTTTATAGTCTTTTTTATTTTTTAGGATATTGTTTTTTACCAACATTGCGGATTTTTATTCAAAGATCATAGTTCAGCCTTATTTCAATTTAATGGATAATCTTATTATAAGGCCTTCACAAACTTTATTTGATTCCCAAACTTTATTTGATATGAAATGTTATCATAGATCTTTTGACTTGCTAAGTAAATTTTCTCCTGATTCCAACATCTATTTATACCAAATCTAACTTCCATAAATTTGAATTTTCTTAAATTATATGCCATGATGTTTTCTTTCCCCGTTTATTTTTTTATATAATTTTATTATTTTTATAGTCTTTTTTATTTTTCAGGATATTGTTTTTTACCAACATTACGGATTTTTATTCAAAGTTCATAGTTCAGCCTTATTTTAATTCAATGGATAATCTTATTATAAGGTTTTCCCAAACTTTATTTGATATGAAATGTTAATCCTGAGTAGAATAACATGTCAAAAGGTCTTATTTAAAACGTCAGATCTTACAATCAAATTAGTAGTTATGCCCTAAACTGTAAAACTAGTCCATACAGGGTTTTTGTCAAAAATCCAAAATTTCTTGTTCCTTTCATCTATAATTTCTATCCATCATCTTATGAAATTCTACGGGTCGTTTCCTTATTCGACGTATGTTTCTCTTACTTTTCATTTATTTTTTGCAACAATATCATTAATCCTTATTTTACATAATATCTAAGCTTGTCTTTAATATAGATGTTAAATGGGGCTTGCACGATAACCTAATGTAAAACAATAAGATTGAAAAAAAATTTTAGAAAAAAACTCATGTCAACCCGAGTTAACTTGATTAACTCGCAATGTGCAATATAAGATAAGATAAGAATTTTTTTGAAAAAAGACCTTGAAAAAAATAATGAAGTTAGACGAATAAAAAAATAAAAGTTGAAAAAAACCCAAGTTAACTTGACTAACCTGCACTTAAGAAATCCCAACAAAAAAAGCAAAAAATTCACAAAGTTCAAAGATGGTATAAACACTAAATGAAATGAAATAATTAGGGATCAAATTTAAAAAACAAAATAGATAAAAAAAATGGTATTACAAAGAATAAAGACAAAAATTGGATATAAAATTTCAATGAAATGAAATATAGAGGGGAAAATTGAAAACAATGATTAAAAAAATAAAAAAATAACGATAAAAAAGAATGAGAATCAAATCAGATACAAAAAATAAATGAAATAAAATTACAAATAAAAAACTTCAAAGAACATTAAAATCGACGTTGATAACATTCAAATTATTGAGGGCCAAAATTAAAATAAATACAAAATTAAGAACACAATTGAATCTAGAATT